>NW_027280518.1:27500-30000 GCF_046629955.1 Centroberyx affinis | reverse complement strand
TCTGCTTACTGACTATGACCTTATTCAGGTTCAGGGGATCAGAAAATGATGTTTACATGGAAATTTCTTACTGTTTTCTTAATCAGGTTCATATCAGATTATTGCTGTCTGTGTAAACAGAGTCAACCTCTCATCCATATTGTTTACCTGCTGTTCCAACGCTTCACTGAAGCTACAGCTGCTGACACTGAGAGAAATATTCAAACCCAAGACGCCATTTTTTTATGACTGCACCATTACGTCCAATGGAAAAAGTCTTGTGCATCATTTTATATTCATTTCCCTGTAATTCACACTGCAGACAATGACAAGCTGTCCAGTGAACTTCTCTTGTCTCCAGACCTATTAAACTTATTTAATGATATTTTTAGTCAAATTATCTCTCTGCACTGGTTTTCAATAAATTTCACTTGATTCATGCCAATATGACTTCTTTCAAGAAATAATAATGAAACAATGAAGAAAATCTGGAAACAAGAAACTTTCTCCAAGACAATTTCACTTTTACCAAGAAAATGTCCTGAAACAAGTTACATTCTCCTGGGAAAAAGTCACATTTGTTGAAACCCGTAAAATTTTCTGCCAATGCAGTAAGAAGATTTCACAGACAAAATCCTAAAATAAGCTTGATAAGTCTGGAGACAAGATAATTCTTTAGTGAGAGAGCCAATCAGGAGCAAGTCCAGCTGTGATGCGTTTCCTGGAGTTAGACTGAGACTGAATCAGAATCAGAATCCTTTTATCGGCCCAGTATATTCACACATTCAGGGAATTCAACTCAGTGTGTGCTTGTGTGCTTTGTAAAAGACAGAAAGAATAAAACACAATATAAACAAATAAAAACAGTATCAAAAACCCCAAAACAAATGGAAACAGTAGAAGAAAAACACAAGATTAGAATCAAATACGGATTGATTCTCTAGATTGCCAGGAGAAAAGGATGGACTTTTGAAAATGTAATAACTTTCTAATTTAACCACATTAAAGTTAACTTCATTAAACATCTTTGATCATATATGTGTATAAACAGAGGGACATTTTGATTCCTATGATGTGGGACCTTTGACTTTAAAACCATTCGTCCCTTCCCCAAATCTGGAGGAATAAAACCTGTGAACCTCCCTCTCTGCTGCGAAATAATTCATTAAAGCTCCATATTCTGTCCAGAGTTTTATTCTGTGTCTTTCTGTCCATTCAAAGCTGTGTGTGTGGTGTCATGAACCAAAAACACTCTCAATCCGTTTCTCCACGTTCATTTTCCAGCATCTCTCTGAGCCTTACCAAGAACAGGCCGTTTCTGTCTCCGTGTCTTTAAGGCTCATTAATATTAACGACCCCTCTGTTTTCCGATCGGCTAACCGTTTCCAGAGTGAAACGTGAGACGCCGCGGCCCGGCGGCTACAGGTAGGGAAAACTCTCCGGTAATAAACAACGACAACCGCTCAACCGCTTTGAAAAAAACTCTTTGTTAGTCTATTATTTCTTACAAAAATGATAATGAGGGAACCTTTGTGACGCCACAAAGTTACGGAAGTCCAAACGGCTCGTTTAGAGGCTCGCTGCACTAATATGGATTGTGTGGATTTAGTTTTGATACTTTCACCATGTTTAGATAGACCATCCAACTCCTTTATCACCACAGAGGAGAGGGGAGTCCTGCTTTACATCATATGGGACCTTTAAAGTGGTAATCTGTAAAAAATCTTGTCACTCTCTTTTGCTCTCTCTCTCTGTCTTTCTCTTTTTTCTTCTCTCTCTTTCCCTGTTTGTGAGTCAACACTCAATCCCAAGAAATTTGGGTAGAAGGCGTGTGAGTGTGTGTGTGTGTGTGTGTGTGTGTGAGTGTGTGTGTGTGTGTGTGTGTGTGTGTTTCTTGTGTCTACCACTGTGTCTGGAGCACAAACATGTACTCGCACATTCCTCTGCAAGTTTCCCTCCATATGTACCTACTTTATGTTTATGCTTCCCTTCGTGTGTGTGTGTGTGTGTGTGTGTGTGTGTGTGTGTGTGTGTGTGTGTGTGTGTGTTTCTTGTGTCTACCACTGTGTCTGGAGCACAAACATGTACTCGCACATTCCTCTGCAAGTTTCCCTCCATATGTACCTACTTTATGTTTATGCTTCCCTCCGTGTGTGTGTGTGTGTGTGTGTGCGTGTGTGTGTATTTGTGTGTGTGTGTACATGTCTGTCAGTGTGTTTCACCAGAGAGTCCAATTAGTCTCCATGTCTGCTTGGTGTAAATTATAGAAGAGCAGTTTAGTGCTGTGGGGCTTCGCAGCGCTGCAGCAATCCTGTCTTCATCACCGCTGTAATGAGCAGACAGGGCTGCCGGTGTCTCACACACACACACACACACACACACACACTCACACACACACTGTAATTGTCTACACAGATAATGCTAAAACACTCGTTGTTACAGATGTACTACACTTGGTGCCATCGCCGCGCGTCTGGAAGTTACACATGTAGTAACTTTGCGGTACAATTTGTATACGTGT
>NW_027280518.1:7500-17500 GCF_046629955.1 Centroberyx affinis | reverse complement strand
ATGCTGCGTCTCATACTGGACTGGGAAGGACTTGTACTTGAGCTAAGGACAGGACTTTCACTGACAGGTTAAAAGAGAAGTTCATTGATTTTGTTCCTATAAATAATGAGTCTCTTCCATCCCTGTAGGACTTGGACCCACAGACAATATTGGCTCAGGGTTTGTCAAAATATCCCCAGAAAAGACGTTTGTGTCTCCACAGAGTCGAGAGGAAACCGACTCAGTTCCTCCGTTACACAACTTGGGCGGTTCCTGGCGGAGTGATCTAGTTCCGGACGGTCGGGTCAGATCCTAAACAGTAGAGTTCGGTAGAAGACGATCCGCCGAGGGGAAACGGTCGGTGCCGCCGCTTTCGGGGCCACGGAGAGAAATACATCGGTCGCTCTCTGTATCGTTTTCACAGACTGAAGACTGCTGTGACAAACAGTTTGGACTCATTGTTGCTTCAACTGACAGCTGACTGGAGACAATACTGTCTGTGGGTCCAACAGCTACAGACAATACTGTCTGTGGGTCCAAGAACTACAGACAATACTGTCTGTGGGTCCAACAGCTACAGACAATACTGTCTGTGGGTCCAACAGCTACAGACAATACTGTCTGTGGGTCCAAGAACTACAGACAATACTGTCTGTGGGTCCAAGAACTACAGACAATACTGTCTGTGGGTCCAACAGCTACAGACAATACTGTCTGTGGGTCCAACAGCTACAGACAATACTGTCTGTGGGTCCAAGAACTACAGACAATACTGTCTGTGGGTCCAAGAACTACAGACAATACTGTCTGTGGGTCCAACAGCTACAGACAATACTGTCTGTGGGTCCAACAGCTACAGGAGGAAGAGAGGGGTTTTTTACAGGAACAAATCAATGAACTCTGTCCCCCTTCTTTGAACCCTTCTCTTCCTGTTCAGGTGATCCATATCTACACTCTGACCCGTCCTTTGACCCTCTCTCTCTTTCTCCCTCTCTTCCTGTCAGGTGATCCACGTCACGGGGCGTCTGCGGATCAGGATGGCTCTGACCCACAGCCGCTCGGTGCCCAATCAGATCATGGGGATGGTGGTGGTGGCGCACGCCCTGCCGCCGCCCACCATCAACGAGGTCCGCATCGACTGTCAGATGTTCGTGACGCGCGTCAACATGGACCTCAACATCGTCTACTGCGAGAACAGGTACAGACAAACTCACTGTGTTGGTGCTTTTTTGTTTTTTTGTTGTACTGTATTTTTAGAGAAATTATTCATTGTAACATGATTAGGCTACATAATAGATTTCAAAATAAAAGTCCCTTAGAAATTTGGATATATTCTGATGTAGCTGTCATTTCTAATCGTTAAATGGTGTTTTTAGAGAAATTATTGAATTCATGAATGGACAATCAACTGTTGTAGCAGCTTCATTACACATGTACATAACATTAATGAAACATGATTACGTAGCAGATTTCATAATAATAGTCCCTTAGAAATTTGGATATATTCTGTTATTTTGTTAAATGGTCTTTTTAGAGAAATTATTTGTACACAGCCAACGTTTGGACCACCAGTGTGTCAGACACAAAGCTCCATTGTGCCGACTATTTTCCCATCCATGTTTCATACTGTTCAATTGCGATCAGCCCAAAAAAACCCCGTCTCCCCTGTCGGAGCTTCTTATTCATGAGGAAATCTGACCCAATCCCTCCTGGTTTAACAGTGAAATATGTCGGTGATGGATCTATCTCCGCCAGCCTCCGTCTTTCTGTCCAGATAAAACAGATAGGCATCAGGATCTCACTCAGGAGTTAACTGGTGGGCTGGGGGAGGGGGGATATATATCAGAAATAACCCCTTCCTGTTTTAAAAAAAAAAGAGAAGAAAAAAAAGAAATGATAGTAGACAGATTGCTTTTTGGGGAAAGGGACACAATGCGAGGCAGATGATATTCAATGCGGAGCGATAGGAGGCGTTTGCGGCGAACAGAGAGACGAGCGCCGGTCCCATTATAGCTCCATTTTGAGGATGAGTTTCTAAGAGAATGAGAAAATGGTAGGATGGGTTTTTCTAAAGAGCAGAGTGTGCTGTTATCTGCCGGGCAGACATTAGTCCCCCCCCCCACCTCTATCAGAATGATACCAGGGAAATTGTTCTGTCTATCCTGTGGCGAATTTGTCCAAATTAAACCTTTTAAAGCCGATGTCTGTTACCTGTACAATAGACAGACTGGCTTCAATCTCGGCTGTGGAGTCGTGTGGGGTTTTTTTTTTTTTTTTTTCCTGTCTGAATCAGTCACTTTAATCGCCCAGGACTATAAATGCAGAGGGTTTCAACATTTCAGCTTACATGCTGGTTAATATGGTGCAAATATACAAAAATACAACAACAACAACAACAGGAAATACAACAGGACCTCATACAGTGCAAAGGGACAGTACACAATACATAGTTCACTATACATATCAGTCTTCTATATACAAACATATATAATATCCATCTCAGGTCATGTATTGTTTGTTTATTTGATAATCAAAATTAATGCACAACCATGAGTCATGCATTCATTAAAATATCAAGGATAACGTTATATATATAAAAAAAGTTTCCAAAACTTATTTCCAGTGTTTTCCTCTTTTAAAAGACAAGAAGGCTCAGAGAACCTGTCATTGGCCGAGAGTCGCAGTTCATACCATGACAAAACACATCAGATAAATAATTATATAAAAAAACAGACATATAGTATGAATTACCATTCATGATTACTGATTTGATAATGATAAACTTTTCTATATCAACTGATCTATTTGATAGGGTGATTTTTTTTAATTTTTATATATGTCTTTATTCTCATTTTCACATTTTTTCCATATCAGATATTTTACATATTTCATTCATTCAGTGTTTATTTGAATAGGGACAGATACAGACATAGAACATTTACAGAAAATCGTCTGATGTCACATATAACATTTATAGCATAAGCATTAATTTTCTGCTTATATCTGCATATATACTGTTTATTCATCATATTCTTAGAATCTTCCGGTGTAGAAATTGTTTCTTACGTTGTGTTAAATACATTTGATTTGATTTTATTCCTATTTATGTCCTATTTTCTTTGCTGCTTAAACAGCCTGATTTCTCCACAGGGAAAATTTAACTTTCACCTGATCTGATCTAATCTGATGCCATATGTGTGTTTGGGTCATAAGATCAGCAACTACATGCCTTTATCTTGTTGACATTGTGTGTGTGTGTGTGTGTGTGTGTGTGTGTGTGTGTGTGTGTGTTGCAGGATCAGTGACTACATGGACCTGACACCAGTAGACATTGTGGGGAAGCGGTGCTACCAGTTCATCCATGCTGAAGACGTGGAGGGAATCAGACACTGTCATCTGGACCGTGAGTACCGCTTATGTTTTATTAAGTAGCTGTGTTGAATAGTCACCTCTGATTGGCCAGTGAAGGCATTCTGAGCTCTGTTATTTCTGAATATCGGAAATCTGCTGGATTGCTTTATGGCACAAAGGGAGATTGCATCGTTTTTACTTAGCAAGTAATACACAAGTAATACACAACTTTACTCAGATTCTCGTATTCTGACTGCAGAGTTTCAACTTGTTAGCTTACCAGGTTTGAATGCAGATTGGCTGTCATCGGCTCTTATTCTTCTTCTGGCTCTTCAAAACAAATGCATTGTGGGGGAAGGGGGGACAAGGACTGATGGGATTTATGGGAAATGTTGTCGTAATTATGAGAAACACTTAATTCTACATGTAACCTAGTAAAGCTGCACTAGATAACATCACACACTGGCAGCTCCAACTGGCAGCAAGAGGTAAATGTTGGTTATTTAAGGACTACATTACCCAGAAACCCTGTGCAGTGAGATCAGTAAAGCAGTGCTACTTTATACTAAAGGGTATAAAGCATGTAAATCTTGCCTAGTGCAGCTTTAAGTGTGATCCTGGACCAGAGGTGTAAGCTAAGTGGCTGAAATGTAAATATCAATACACTGTTATATAAGAGAGGATCTCTGTATCCACTGTATCAACAGTACAGTTGCAGTAGTTCTAGATTTAACTTTGTGAAAGTTAAAGGCCACTTAGAGAAGCTTTCCTCTCCTGTATCTTTGCAAAGTTTCCTCGCAGCAGCAACTCTACAATCTTATTACCCTTGTCAGGAGGCATAATGCACACTGCACTAACACACACACACACACACACACACACACACACACACACACACACACACACAGAGGTTTCGTGTCCCTGCTTAGTAGCTGTCCAGATGATTTGCAGCTTGCTGTTTGTTGCTGCAGTCAGATCTTTACTGCGGTGGTAAAACCTGAGGGGGCGTTCAGAGCAGCACAGCGTTTCACTGTGTGTTGGAGGCAGTGAAAGGCACTTAGGCAGAACGCCAAATAACAAGGACAACAGGCCGGGATTCAAACCACCGACTGCTATAGACAGCTACAGTCAAATGCAGTCAAATACAGTCAAATACAATCAGCTACAGTCAAATACAGTCAAATACAATCAGCTACAGTCAAATACAGTCAAATACAATCAGCTACAGTCAAATACAGTCAAATACAGTCAAATACAATCAGCTACAGTCAAATACAGTCAAATGCAGTCAGCTACAGTCAGGGTCAGCTACAGTCTGCTACAGTCAACTACACTCAAATATCGTAAAATAGTATTAGCTAAAGTCAACTACAATCAGCTACAGTCAGCTACAGTCTGCTACAGTCAACTACAGTCTACTATAGTCAGCTACAGTCTGCTATAGTCAACTACAGTCTGCTACAGTCAAGTCAGCTACAGTCTGCTATAGTCAACTACAGTCTGCTATAGTCAGCTACAGTCTGCTATAGTCAGCTACAGTCTGCTACAGTCAGCTATAGTTAGCTACAGTCTGCTATAGTCAGCTACAGTCTGCTATAGTCCGCTACAGTCAACTACAGACAGCTACAGTCTGCTACAGACAGCTACAGTCTGCTACAGTCTGCTACAGTCAGCTACAGTCTGCTACAGTCTGCTACAGTCAGCTACAGTCTGTTACAGTCTGCTACAGTCTGCTACAGTCAACTATAGTCAGCTACAGTCAGCTACAGTCTGTTACAGTCTGCTACAGTCAACTACAGTCAGCTACAGTCTGCTACAGTCAGCTACAGTCTGCTACAGTCTGCTACAGTCAGCTACAGTCTGTTACAGTCTGCTACAGTCAACTACAGTCAGCTACAGTCTGCTACAGTCTGCTACAGTCAGCTACAGTCTGCTACAGTCAACTACAGTCTGCTACAGTCTGCTACAGTCTGCTACAGTCAGCTACAGTCAGCTACAGTCAGCTACATTCTGTTACAGTCTGCTACAGTCAACTACAGTCAGCTACAGTCTGCTACAGTCAGCTACAGTCTGCTACAGTCTGCTACAGTCAGCTACAGTCAGCTACAGTCTGTTACAGTCTGCTACAGTCAACTACAGTCAGCTACAGTCTGCTACAGTCTGCTACAGTCTGCTACAGTCAGCTACAGTCTGCTACAGTCAACTACAGTCTGCTACAGTCTGCTACAGTCTGCTACAGTCTGCTACAGTCAACTACAGACAGCTACAGTCTGCTACAGTCAGCTACAGTCAGCTACAGTCAACTACAGACAGCTACAGACAGCTACAGTCTGCTACAGTCTGCTACAGACAGCTACAGTCTGCTACAGTCTGCTACAGTCAACTACAGTCTGCTACAGTCAGCTACAGTCTGCTACAGTCAGCTACAGTCTGCTACAGTCTGCTACATTCTGCTACAGTCAGCTACAGTCTGCTACAGTCTGCTACATTCTGCTACAGTCAGCTACAGTCAGCTACAGTCTGCTACAGTCAGCTACAGTCAACTACAGACAGCTACAGTCAGCTACAGTCAACTACAGACAGCTACAGTCAGCTACATTCTGCTACAGTCTGCTACAGTCAACTACAGTCTGCTACAGTCAAGTCAACTACAGTCTGCTACAGTCTGCTACAGTCAGCTACAGTCTGCTACAGTCTGATACAGTCAGCTACAGTCTGCTACAGTCAACTACAGTCTGCTACAGTCAAGTCAACTACAGTCTGCTACAGTCTGCTGCAGTCAGCTACAGTCTGCTACAGTCAGCTACAGTCTGATACAGTCAGCTACAGTCTGCTACAGTCAACTACAGTCTGCTACAGTCAAGTCAACTACAGTCTGCTACAGTCTGCTACAGTCAGCTACAGTCAGCTACAGTCTGCTACAGTCAGCTACAGTCAGCCACAGTCAGCTACAGTCTGCTACAGTCAGCTACAGTCAGCTACAGTCTGCTACAGTCAGCTACAGTCTGCTACAGTCAGCTACAGTCTGCTACAGTCAAGTCAGCTACAGTCTGCTACAGTCTGATACAGTCAGCTACAGTCTGCTACAGTCAACTACAGTCTGCTACAGTCAAGTCAACTACAGTCTGCTACAGTCTGCTACAGTCAGCTACAGTCAGCTACAGTCTGCTACAGTCAGCTACAGTCAGCCACAGTCAGCTACAGTCTGCTACAGTCAGCTACAGTCTGCTACAGTCAGCTACAGTCTGCTACAGTCAGCTACAGTCTGCTACAGTCAACTATAGTCAGCTACAGTCTGCTACAGTCAACTATAGTCAGCTACAGTCTGCTACAGTCTGCTACAGTCAGCTACAGTCAGCTACAGTCTGCTACAGTCAAGTCAGCTACAGTCTGCTACAGTCAGCTACAGTCTGCTACAGTCAACTATAGTCAGCTACAGTCTGCTACAGTCAACTATAGTCAGCTACAGTCTGCTACAGTCTGCTACAGTCAACTATAGTCAGCTACAGTCTGCTACAGTCAAGTCAGCTACATTCAGCTACAGTCAGCTACAGTCTGCTACAGTCAGCTACAGTCTGCTACAATCTGCTACAGTCTGCTACAGTCAGCTACAGTCTGCTACAGTCAGCTGCAGTCTGCTATAGTCAGCTACAGTCAAATAGTAATTTAAAGTTATCTACAGTCAAATAGTTAACTAGTCAGCTACAGTCCAGTAGTCAGATAAAATAAACTAGTCAACTACAGTCCAATAGAGTCAACCAGTGAACTACAGTCTGCTACAATCAACTACAGTCAACTACAGTTAGCTACAGCCAATAGAATAAACTAGTCAGCTACAGTCAAATAGTGAACCACAGTCAGCTACACTCTGTTGATTTGTACAAAATTACTTTTATCTCTATGACAAAGTTTCATATTGCCCAGGTCGATATGGAGCAGTGAAGTGTCTCACTCCCTGCTGTGCTGCTGAGTCTGATTTCTCAAAAACACAAGAACCTGGAACAGCTTTAAGATCTGTCATCATTATTCTAATGTAGCCAAACAGGAGTCTTAAACAGTAGTGAAGGCAAGAGTGTGTGCAAGTATTCTCAAGTATTATTTGGTTGGTTGTGTGTGTGTGTGTGTGTGTGTGTGTGTGTGTGTGTGTGTGTGTGTGTGTGTGTGATGTCATATATATAGAGAGTTTGTCTGGCGAAGACTTGAGGAAGGAGTGAGGAGGATGAAATACACTTTTGCTTGCACAAATTCTGTTTGCCAATCCTCTCAGGAAATACCCACATATCCCCTGTTGGTAACTGTGAATTTTAACCGAAAAATTTCAGCTAAACAACAATTTACCTGCCTGCCATCCTGCTTGATGAATGTGAGCAAATCTCCTTGAGCTCCGCGGCCGACAGCAGCCATCACCACTATCATAAAACATGACAAAAACTAAAATATGTCACACACTTCACCAGATAAAAAATGCTGCATATTCCCTTGATAAAGCTCCCTGAAAACTTTTTCAATTACCTTTTTTCCAAAGTTCCTGAGCTCTGAACATCCAGAGTGGCAATCAGGAAGTGACTGTCCGGCGGCCCGGCGGGGTCAGACGGAGCGAGGGAGAGGGAGGGGGGGGGGGTTCAGGGTGTGTAAAACAAAAAAAAAGGGAAATGTGAAAGGAGATTATTCCTCTCTGTCTGCTGTCTGGATGAGAGGTCAGGAGGCGAGCCGGCAGCCAGAGGTATAAATGACTTGGTTTTAGTCGGCCGTAGTCTAATACAGCACCTCCGTCACCTCGGCCGCTCCTTTTATTCTTCCTCTTTCAAAATTAATTTCTTCTCTGAAAGGGGGGCTTTCAGAAATGGATGGCTACGGGGCGTCGGAGGTGCTCCGCGGCTTTTCTTTTTTTTTCATCCTCCCAGTCGAATGGAGAACGGTGAGATTGTTCTGAAATCTTCCTTTCTTTGGGGCGGTAATTCAGCGGCTTATGAACTCGCCGAGGATTCTGTGAAACCTGATTTCCAGGGCAGAAGTCTAATGATTCTCAACTTTTTTTTTTCACAGCCGTGGTGAATGAACTTCTCAGCCTAATCGCACGGTAACTAATATGGTTTTTGCTCTGCACGAGTCACTGTGCTGGACCTGGGTTTGGGTTTAGTTTTCAGCACTTTGGTTTTTAAATTGAAATTTTGAACACTCACATGTTCCTCAGCAGAGCTAAACGACTGTCAAGATCTGCCAGTTCCACATCAGATTTTCTTCCATGCCACATCACCACCTTCCTTTTCCTGGCTGGACCTGAATGGGACATGAGATCTGCCTGTTCACATTCAACACACTTTTATCCTTTTATCTGATTATCTCAACACCACATGACCAATCAGCTCTCTATCTGTTCAGTTTCCATCAGTGCTGCTCTTCTGGTTTGGAAAATCAGCAGGTCGGTTCTGTCTAAACAGGAAATGAGCTCTCAAGTGCCTCCGTGTTGTTTGATTGGTCCAATAATGGAGGGTTTGCCTCTTTTTTCTGCTGATTGGCCACAAAGAAGTTAAAGTTATATGCCTTTTTATGAGAAGCCACGCCCCCCTTTGACCAATTGGTGTGACAAATTAATCAGTTCTTCTTTGTCCCATGACCAACTTTTCCACGTGCAAATCTATTGATAACTTTTTGACAGCTTTTTAGCAACAGCAGAACCATAGCAACCAGTGTCAACATCAACAACAAACATGGCGGACCTACTGTCATCTATTTTTAGTTAGCGCTTGTATTTCTTCTGTTTCCCATTGCTGCAGTGTTTTGTTGTTGCTTTCTGTTATTTCTGTTCAGCCTTTTTCTGGCCTTTTCGCACTGCAGAGTGAGAGAAACATGTTAAAAATGTGCAATTTCAAAAAATATGTGAACGTCAATCAGGAAATAGTCTTTGTTTTCCTCTCCTGAAACAACACATTTTATAGTTTCTTGTGTTTTTTTTGTCCAACGACAACAAGAACAGAAGTTTTCAGGTAAGAAATGAAGCCTTCTTCCTGAAAACCCGACTCTCTGCAGATTGTTCTGCAGAACAACAGAAGTTGCAGGTCTGGTTTTGGGGATTTATATCCAGCTCCCTCTCTCCTCCCCCGCTGCTGCAGCCGGCGGATAGTTGGGGAATCGATCAAGGTGTATTTTAGAGGGATAGCCTGCTCTCTCAACAGGGATCTAAATTTTAAAAGGCTTCTTTTTAAGTGGAGGACGAGGTGTGATCCCTCTCTGTGAAGAGGCGTCACTCTGTAAGTCTCTATCATTACCTGCTGACAGCCGGTCTTAACTCAGGTCAGATCTCAAAGTCAATCTGTCCTCGTTTCCACTCCGAGACGAGAGAGAGAGAGGGAGAGAGAGAGAGAGAGAGAGAGAGAGAGAGAGATTCGTCTTTTCACAAAGAAAGGGAGGGAATGGGAAAGAGTGATTTGCGGCAAGAGAAAGTGCAGAGGAGAGAATACAAAGAGACGGGGAAAGAAGAAGAGGGTTCACTCGTCTTTTTACAAATAGAGGAGGAGGAGAGAGAGGAGGGAGAAGAAGAGAGAACAAGGAAAGGATAGAAGAAAGGATACAAAGAAAGAGGGGGTGGAAAAGAGAGATTTGCAGAGAGATTTTGCAAAGAGAGATGGGAAAGAGGAAGAGGGTTCACTCGTCTTTTTTCAAATAGGAG
>NW_027280518.1:0-5000 GCF_046629955.1 Centroberyx affinis | reverse complement strand
AAGTCCGAAGTCACTGTGGTGAGAATCAAGTCAAGTCAAGTCATCGCTCAGGTCAAGCAAGTCACAAGTCAAGTCATATGAAATTCTGATGATCTACCCCCGTTTCCACATTTAAATCAGTTAAAAGACAGCGGCCATGAAAAGTTGAGTTTTATTTTCAACATTAACAAAAACTGTTGCAGCCTGCTTACATCTTATAAATCTTACTGATATTTGACATTTTGTGGCAATCAATAACAAGCCTCCTAAATGAACAACAAGTAAATATTTAATAAAAAAAAAAGTAAGTCAAGTCTCAAGTCATGAATACCAAGTAAAAAGTCAAGTTGAGTCTTTTATCAATGTTAGTCAAGCAAGTCTCAAGTCCTCAAATTTGCGACTCGAGTCAAGTCATGTGACTCGAGTCCCCCACCTCTGGAGACTAGGGCTAAAGACAAGACAGTTTACTGTGTCACAGTAACCTACATTTGGAAACAAATCCACCTTATCACACTATTCACTTTTACTGAGAACGTTACTGAATGGATCTACAGCCACACCACAACAAGCTGACTCAGCTGCTCTCTGCTTCAGCTGCTTCACACACATTTACACTTTATTAACTAACACACAGTTCTCCAGTGTTCCTCCATCATGGAGTCAGATGTGGCTGCTGGAACTGAGCAAATATCTTCCTAATCAATCAATTATTTAAAAGAGAAAAACATCACCATGAGGGGAGACGTTAAAAGAAATTAAATTTGCTCGACTTTATATTTGTGGTTTATATTGCAGTGGGCGGAGTCTGAAGTTGTTGTGCAGACAGCCAGTAGAGGGCGATAGAGGGACCGCTCTCTCTCTCTCTCTCTCTCTCTCTCTCTCTCTCTCTCTCTCTCTCATACACACACACACCACACACACACCTGTCACCCTCCCTCTCTCTCTCACTCTCTCTCTCTCATAACAGAAAGTCTTCATCCCTCCATCCGTTGGCAGACAGAAAGGACGTTTCCATAAAGCAATTTCACGGCCGTAAATTACCTGCACTTTAATATGGCACACACACACACACTCGCACACACACACACACACACACACACATACTCAAACACACACACACACACACACACACACACACGCACACACACACACACACACACACACACACACACACACAGGGTAAATGGGGTAAAGGTAATCTGAAAGGGAGACAAGACTGAAGAGGGAATCCAGCAGATTAAAGTGAAGGAGAGAGAGGAAAGGAAAAAGAGAAGGAGGGACAAAACGGAGGAAAGAAAGAAAAAGAGAGGGAGGGAAAGAGAGAGATAAAGAGAGAAATAGGGCGAGAGGGGGAAAGAGGACACTGGCGGGGAGACAGAGAGGGAGAAGAGGAAGAGGAAGAGAGAAAAAAGAGGAAGAGAGAGAGATGAAGGTACCCCATCCAGAGAACGGCAGGTAGAGAGAGGTAGAGACAGAAAGAAAGAGAGAGAGAGGGATACAAAGAGAGCAGTAGAAAGAGAAAAAAGAAAGGTGGAGAGATGAGACAGAGGGAGAGAGAATGTGTGTGTGTGTGTGTGTGTGTGTGTGTGTGTGTGTGTGTGTGTATGTATGTGTGTGTGTGAGAGAGAGAAAGTGTTTCCCAGAGAGACGTACACACAGAACAACAGTGTGAAAAGAAAGGTGAAGAGAACAAATGAGTGTGTGTGTGTGTGTGTGTGTGTGTGAGAAACAAAGAGAGAGAAAGAGAGAGAGGCATGACATTGACAGAAAAGAGAGAGAGGGAATGGACAGAGGAGAAAAGAGAGAGAGAGAGAGAGACTTTAAAAGGGAATACGACTCCTTTAATCTCTGCCTCTCTCTCCTGAAGCCTCGGGCTAGCCTCGAGCGCTCTCTCTCTCTCTCTCTCTCTCTCTCTCTCTCTCTCTCCATCTCTCCCTCTCTCCCTCCCTCCTTCATTAGAGGGCGATCAGAGAGCGAGTGATTTAATGGAGGAGTAAGTGGAGAGGGTTAAAATATAAGCTTCACCTGCAGGATGGAGAGAGACGGATGGAGAGAGAGAGAGAGAGAGACGAGAGAGAGAGACATAGAGGGAGAGGCAAACAGTGAGATGGAGACGAGAGAGATGGAGAGAAAGGAAGATAGACGGATAGAGAGAGAGGGGGAGATGGAGGGGGAGAGATGAAGAGCAACGAGGGATGGAGAAGGAGAGAGATAAGTGAAAGATGAGAAAGAAAGAGATGGGATGGAGAGGACGAGCAAGAAAGAAAGAAAGAAAATAAAGGGAAGATCAGAAAGATATAGAGAAAAATAGAGAATCAAAGATGAGGGGTGAAAAGAAGGCAAGAAAGAAAGAAAGAAAGAAAGAAAGGGAAGACCAAAGAGATAGAGAGAGAAAAATAGAGAGGGAGCATCAAAGGTGAGGACAGGGTGAAAAGGAAGAAAGAAAGGAATGAAGAAAGAGAGAAAGAAAGAAAGAAAGGGAAGATCAGAGAGATTTAGAGAGACAAATAGAGAGAGAATCAAAGATGAGGACAGGGTGAAAAGGAAGAAAGGAAGGAAGAGAGAAAGAAAGAAAGAAAGAAAGTGAAGATCAGAGAGATTTAGCTCTCTAAATAAAGAGAGAATCAAAGATGAGGACAGGGTGAAAAGGAAGAAAGGAAGGGAGAAAGAGATAGAGAAAAAGAAAGAAAGAAAGAGGGAAGGAACGAGAAAGAAAAGAGAGAAGAGAGAGAGAATAACAGGTCAAAAAATCAAGGTTCAGCTCGAGTGACGTCTAATAATTCATCTGAAAATATGACTGTGACCTTTGCTACGTTAGCGAAGCAGCTAACGCCGCAGCCGGGAGACAGAGGATGATTGACAGCCTGTAGCTCCGCCCCCCCCCCCCCCCCCCCCCCCGGCTCATTTGTCTGCCGCTTCAAGGCTCGAAATTTATTTTAAAAAGCAAACAGCGGAGCGAAGCTGCTGTCAACATCGCTGAGAGTTTGACTTGTTAGAGAAGTCAGAAGACGTTACTTCACTTTCTAAATCCTGCTGACCGGCTTCAGAGAACAGCTGCTGACTGAACTGTTTTTGTTCCTCCTGCTTCATGTCTTCCATCTAAACTCATACTTCCCTGTTCCTACTACTTCTCCACTGTTGTAGATCTCTAATGTGTTGTTTCTCTCTCTAAAGACTCTCTCTCTCTCTCTCTCTTCTTCAGGCTATTTCCAAAAAGCAGAAGAAGTGAAACAGCTTCGGTATTTAAACTTCCCGACAGACAGTTAGGCCTCGGCTACTTGTTGCTATAGCAACAAAGTTCTTAACCCAAGCTTAGCCAGGCGGAGTGTGGCTCCATTTCCTACCTCAAAATAAGCCAGTCTTATTATTTAAGCAACATACAGTCTAAATTAGACTATGTGAGTGAGAATCTTAGACCAGGGACCAGTTGCATGAAGCTGGTTTAAGACTAGTCTAAGCCTTAAACTGGTCTAAGGCTAAGGCTTAGACCGGTCTTAGGGTAACACTTTACAATAAGTCACTAAGTTAAGGGTTAGTTAATGCTTAATAAGCATTAACTAACCCTTAATTAACAGTTAACTAATGTGTAATTTACTAATGGTCTTCATGTTAACTAAGGTATTAATTTCTACATTATTTAATAGTTTATAAAGATGACTATTAAATAATGTATAAATTAATACCTTATTTAACATGAACACCATTAGTAAATGATTACCAGACACATTATTTAACTGTTAATTAAGGGTTAGTTAATGCTTATTAAGCATTAACTAACCCTTAACTTAGTGACCCTTATTGTAAAGTGTTACCGGTCTTAGATTCTCAGCATAGATTAGTGTAATTTAGACTGTATGTTAAATATTAAGACTGACTTATTTTGACGTAGGAAAGTTAGCCCCTCCCCCTGGCTAAACATGGGTTAAGAGCTTTGTTGCTATAGCAACGAGTGGCCTAACTGTCAGAGAGGGAGGTTTGGCAAATTTTTGGTTTTGGAAATAGCCTGAAGAAGAGAGAGAGAGTCTTTAGAGACAGAAACAACACATTAGAGATCTACAACAATCAAGAAGTAGTAGGAACAGGTAAGTATGAGTGTCTATAGCAAGTTTGACTTCAGGTCACATTTAAGTCTAAGACCAGGTCTATCCACTAGTCTTAAACTAGCTTTATGCAGCTGGCCCCTGGTCTGCTGTCAGAGAGAGAACACGCAGCTTAACATGACCGCTCAACATGTTAACATCACACAACATGTTAAGGATAGAAGGCTAATGTCATACACCGTTTACCCAGTAGATTCACGAAACCCGATGCTAAAGTCTTTGCATGTAATATCATTTCCACCATATTTCAGCATAAAATACGATTATAGAATTTTAAGTGTTAGTTGCTATAGTGACAAGTCTGGACATCAAGGCTGTAAAGTCTGTCTCACTGTGAGAACTGAGCAGATGAGTCTGTTAGCAAACTGTCAAAACTCAACTGGAAGCTAACGTTAGCGACGAGGCTAACGTAGCTTCATCACAGACTGGACTTCTCTCTCTAGCTCTTCTAGTCAACATTAGCATGTTAGCAATCCATGGCAGCAAGGAGACAGAGAAGCTGCTTTGGTTCTTGCTGTAAAACCTCTCAGCTCAGTGACTTGCTGCGAGTCGCTTCATACAGAAGCTAGTCCAACGGGTCACAGCAAGATGGCCGCCGCTCAGACCGCCCAGGAACATGGGAGTGACCGTGCTATCCATTCAGGTTCTTTGAATAAATTATTTGTTATTTCATTATTAGTCGTAGGTCACCAAACTATCAGCTCAGAGGGAACCTTGGTCCTGATGCTTCCTGAGTTTTTCTTTTGTTTTTTATTTTTTCCAAATTAACACCGACATTTACTAATCCCAGTAATGCTCCATTGCTGTGTGACTGAAACCTGAACCCCCTTCAACATTTTCTTTTCTCTCCTTTGTAATTTTACACATTTTTTTTGTTTTTTTTTTCCAAAATCCCTGTGTGTGTTTTCCTCACATGCTTTA
>NW_027280517.1:0-63755 GCF_046629955.1 Centroberyx affinis | reverse complement strand
AGCATCACAATGCATCACATCGCAATGCCTACCTTTTCATAGACACAGGTGTAACATTGGTGTAAAGTCTTCCATTTAGTTGTAATGTAGGCCTACATTAGCATTCACGTGGCATTGACTTACAGTGTAAATGACACCTGCGTCACATCTACGCTACACTAGACTTGTTATGTACACATGTCTGCATGTGTACTTTTAAAGATCTTTAATACGATCGTGTTCCAGTCACGGTAAGCAGACACACAGACTGATTATCGGCAAAACATTTTGCAGCAGGGGAGGGACACAGTGCAGAGATAGGCTGCCTAGTAAGTTATTTGCTGATACTGATGCTAAAGAACACACTGTGTTGAACAGATTCCTAAAGTGGACAAAAGAGGGGCTTACAAAGTGGATGCCGGTAATCAAAAGATCAGCTATTCATTGCGATTACAAATAATCATAACACAGAGAAAAGAGCTCACAGCAAAATTTGCCAATGCAATTGCCTCTGGTTGGGTTAGAATATCCTGTGGTTATAAAAGAGCCTATTTTTTGTCAAATTTGCTGAGAAAAACAAACTGTTGAGCACACTGTCAGATAGGCCTCCACGCGCTGGATTTTCCCAACAGTTAGGTTATAATATAGCTTAGGTAATAATGTGATCAAATAAGGACATCGGAAAATTTCCTTACAATCATGATTCAGTGAACCATTCTCAAGTTATTTTCCCAAGGCAGATGTGCAGACGTTACTAGGCAGATCATTATGAAAGTGACGATATCCTCTAAATAAACGCATGAACGTACAGTATGTGCATTTTTAAGTGCTACAGGCAGGTAGGGTATAGTGTGACGTATGAGAGCAGATTATCAATTTATGTGTAGCACAAGCATCAGATAGTGTAGTGCAGGCGTACAGTGTAGTGTGTTGGAGGAATTTTAACGTCATATGCATGCGTTTCTGCGTGTGTGCATGCATGGACAGATGAGTATGTGAGCACCAAAATGAAAATACACTGTTCACTTTTTAGAAATAAATTGTTAATGTAGCCGGCAGATGGGCCTTTATGTACAGAATCATAGGTGTCTCCCATAGTATTTTGAAAATACACACAGACATGGACTTGTTTGATTGTGTTACAGTCATCATTATTGTACATAAGCCCCTCTATGGGTGATTGGGTGAGCTGTGCCTGTATTGGGATGGATTGTGATGGGTTTGATTTGGCTGTAAGGGGAAAAGAGGAGGTGGAAAACAACTGTCAGAAGTATTTCTGTCAAGAGCAGAAATTCTCCTCCGGCTTCCCAGCACCCCTACCTCTCTCATTGTTGCTGCGAATAAACTTCCAACCTCCATCTTGGCGAGGCTCTCATTCACTCTAGAACTGACTGACTGTATGTTTATTGTTTTCCCTTCACCTCTTCTCTCTCTCTCTCTCTCTCATTTTTTTTGTCCCTCTCATTCATTCTCTCTTTCATTATTTGCTTTCTGTCCATCTGCCTTCATCGCCTGTCCCTCTCCCCTCTCCATCATCCCTTACACGGCACACATCTCTTCTTGTCATCTTTTCCTCCCCTCGTGCCGCTATTTTCTCTTCCTCTCCTGCTCCCAGGCTCTCCTGCAGCCAGTGGCACAGGCACTCTGCAGATCTATCTGATAGATATTAATGACAACCCCCCGGTGCTCGTACCCAGGGAGTCTCAGCTCTGTGAACGGATGAACAGGAACACTAACGGTGTCAACATCACGGCTGCCGACGCCGATACAGACCCCAACGCCGGGCCCTTTGTGTTTGAGCTGCCCACCTTCCCCCCCACCGTCCGACGTAACTGGACCATATCTCGGATCAACGGTGAGGAGCTGTTGGCTCAGGACAACAACAGTACCAGGGAACTTAGGAGAATAAATCAGTATTTAGAAAAGGTTATACAGTGCCACTGGGTATCAATTTTGATATTGTTTTCAAGTACGCCTCTGGCCATTTTTGACCTGGATACTATTTTCCCATTTTTCTATCACACCGATTGATTCTGACCAGAATCTCATCAACTGCTTCACTATAGAGCTGCTTACTTCTTGCTTGCCCTGGTGCGTGACTTTCTAATAAAGTCCTATAGGGACACTCTGTGTGTCCATTGGACTGTCAAGACTGTATTGGCAAGCAAGATTCAAGTAAATCTATTGTAAAGCAATTGGTGCAATTTTGGTCAGAATTGATTGGTATCATGGAAAATGATAGTAAAATAAGGTTCAGGTCAAATGGATGGAGTTATGCTTCAAAGCGGCGGGACATAATGCAATGAGGGATCATTCAAAAGTCTAAACCAATGGAATATGAGTCAGGAAGAGAAAGGCCATTTTATTTGATGGGAGGAGTGCGGAGGGGTGGAATTGTTCAAAAGTCAGATGGTTTAATACTGATAAGATACTGATACTTTGTTTTCCAGAAAGTAAAGTAATGGGAGTTAATTTCATGGGGACTTTAAAAATTGTGTTGATCAGTTATCATCAGTAGTAACATCTAGTAACTCTTCTTTCTTCTTCACTCAACACAGGGGACTATGCCCGTCTGGGGCTGCGTTACCAGGTGTATTTAGAGCCAGGGGTGTATGAGGTCCCCATAATCGTGTCGGACTCGGGGAACCCTCCCCTGTCCAACAGGTCCATCATCAAAGTGAAGGTGTGTCCTTGTGACGAGAACGGAGACTGCACCACTCTTGGGGCTGTGGCCGCCGCCGGACTGGGAACCGGAGCCATCATCTCTATTCTCATCTGCATCATCATACTGCTCAGTAAGTATTTTTCCCTTCATATCGAATTCTTTCACTCTCACATCACTTTCTCTCTCGTGCGTCACACACACGCACGCGCACACACACACACGCACAAACCCAAAAGTTACAGCTGCCTGTGACTTGCTTTGATTTGCCTTTCACCCAAACAGTGTAGTTCAGGACACGATCCTAAAACGGCGGTAATACATAAACATGTACGGTAGCTTGTATTATAGATGAATGCCCTGGCTGCTGCAATCCTCTCCTGTACCTCACAGAAGTTTTTGTCTTCTTTTCCTGTTAGGGTAAATATCTGCTGATATCTGCTTTGCCGATGATTCATGCCGCTGGCTTACTTTACTGCCGTGGGTTGCTTTGCTCATACTCCTTTCAAATAGACTGAGTTTTACAGACAAATTCACCTGCAACTGGAGCATTTATTTTTTCCAGCGCAGTGTATAACCTGATACTGTATGTGGGTGAACCACTCTTTTCACCACCACTACCACAACAAGCTTTGGAAGCGCACCCACATTTGATAAAAAAACACATGAGGATTATTTATACTGTTTCCCAGTTGTTTTGTTGATGCGGGTTGTTGACGTGTGCCGTGAAGCGCCGTCGTGTTCATGTGGCTGTTGTGTGTGGCGTCGCAGGCATGGTGCTGCTGTTTGTGGTGTGGATGAAGCGCCGAGAGAAGGAGAGGCAGACCAAGCAGCTGCTCATTGACCCCGAAGACGATGTCAGGGATAACATCCTTAAATACGACGAAGAGGGAGGGGGAGAGGAGGACCAGGTGAGACAAAGAGCCTTACACACACACACACACACACACACACACACACTCTCTCCAAGTTGGAACACCTGTGCCCCCGATACATCTGTGTCTCCCCCTGTGGCTGTTGTGCAGGACTACGACCTGAGCCAGCTGCAGCAGCCTGACTCTCTGGAGCACATCATCAGTAAGCCCCCTGGTGTCCGCCGGGTGGACGAACGCCCCATCATCCCCGAGTCCCAGTACCCCATCAGGCCCGTCGTGCCCCACCCTGGAGACATAGGGGACTTCATCCATGAGGTGAACTTCACACACACACACACACACACACACACACACACACACACATACAAAGTGCACTTTGCATACCCAAGACCTCAACAAGGATTATATTCATCAGTCATTAGATTGTTTCTCCCGCACTGTATTGCCCTATCACATTCACTTTCCATCGATCCAGCCTTTAATGTGATTACTTATTTCTGGATGCTGTTCAATTTGTAAGCTTCACTATGCCGGTGGAAACAAGGTGGAGGAGTTTTGTTTTACCTGACAGCTGTTATCGCAGTGCCAGCTATACACACACACACACACACACACACATAACCAATGTTGGCACACTCATGCAAGCAAATGCTGATTGACAGACTCGTGACAACACGTTCACACTCGAGAGGTGTTGGCAGCTGTTCAGCTTTGATCCATCCAGCCTTAAAACTCTCTCTCTCTCTCTCTCTCTCTCTCTCTCTCTCTCTCTCTCTCTCTCCCCATCTCTCTCTCGCTCTCTCTCTCGCACTCACACATGCACTCACCTGATCTCGTTCCAGCAGTCTGGTAAAACACGAACACAACAAACACATGGTGTTTCTGCCACCCACTGTACCCCTGGGGGCTGAGGCTCTTTTTAGATTCCTGTCCGTGACGTCCCTCTGTACTCCAGTGGAGTGGATGGAGTCCGTCCTCTTTACCTGCCTTTCCTTAGGGTCAACATGCTTTCCTGTTTTTTTTGGGGGTTTTTTTCCCCAACAGTTTTCCTGTTTCCAGTATCTTACAGTTCTTGTTTTTTTATCGCTCTGATCCACCTGCCTGTCTCTTTATCGCTGCATATTACCGTCCACCCTGTACATGTGTATACTGACCGCTACCTTTCCTCCCCTTCGTCCCATCGCAGGGTCTGCGGGCGGCGGACAATGACCCCACGGCCCCTCCTTACGACTCCCTGCTAGTGTTCGACTACGAGGGCAGCGGCTCCACCGCCGGCTCCGTCAGCTCCCTCAACTCCTCCAGCACGGGGGACCAGGACTACGACTACCTCAACGACTGGGGCCCCCGCTTCAAGAAGCTGGCCGACATGTACGGAGGAGGGGATGACGATTAAACCCCACACAGTCACACATGCGCACGCACGCTCACACGAACACACACTCAACGCAAACACGCACACACACCCACACACACATACACACACACACACACACACGCACCCTCGTCCCGTCAGCTGGCCTGCCATGCTCTGTCCCTCTAACACGCGGGGCCGAACGCCCTCACTGAACACATGCAACGATGACAACATACTCACACTGACCAACTGACTGACCAACCGACCAATCAAATTACCCACCACAGTGGACCGTGCCGTGAGTCAGTTTTGGGTGCTGTTCTCAACCGTCTCCTGCTCTAAGCCTGTCTGAGACTGAAAACTGAAGCTCTGAATTGCAGGGCTTCTCATTGTTCGTATTCCCAAACTCTTGTGCTTTTTGTTTGTTTCGTTTTAGGTTTTATGCTGGATGTAGGCGTTAGTTACTTTTGTCTGATTTTCTTTTTTTTCTTTTTAGTTAGTTATGCCTTTATTATTTTTTTTGACTTCACTCCCCTTAGATGCGAGCCGTTCCCTGTTCCTGAGGGTTTTCACTTCTCCCTCGCTGTCAGCCCCCGCCTGCCCCTCTGCAGAAGCTTTAGGTTCAGCTGCTTGCTTTGTCTGAGGGGGAAGAAAAGAAAAAAAAACACACACAGCAGAACACAGAAATGAAAGTCCTTCCTGCACGGAGGGCCCTGGTTTATTCTTTCTTGAACTTGAATTACTTAGAACAGAAGCACTGTTGTTTAAGAAGTGCCTTCAGTGGTGCGTATTTAGCAGACTCCCGCTAACTCAGGATTGGTTGCCATTTTCTGGGCTTGCGTGCCCGCCATATGACCCCTGACCCTTTAACTCGGACCTCCCCTTCGTCATTTCTGTTGTCCTGCAGGGCCGCGGTAGCTGCGGGAGATGTCAGCGCTGGTTTCAGAGGAGAGTCGACTGGCATCGTTGGCATATGAGGGTGCTTTATGTAGACGTACTGTACATAGGCCTACAGTGTGTCATTGTAAGTTATGGACAAATCATCCTTTTAAAGTCAGGCGTATCTGTGCTCCTAGGTCACAGCCAACTTGAATGTGATTACTGAAATCACAAAAATACATGATGGGACTGTCTTAGAAAAGAAAAAGCGTTGTGTGTCTTTGTTTATTGTGGCTTCGATAGCAGCTGCGTTTGTTTTGAGCTCTCGTTATTTGCACCTAAAACTTGATAAGGCTTGTTGCTAAATTGATTAAATGATAAGTCACGTGTGTTACCTCTATAATGGTATATGAAGTACATATGAGGGTTATTTAAGGAGACTTTGTCCCTAAAATCATTTGGGGTTTTGCATGTTTACCCCCACACCCAAAGGTAATCAACATGGCACCAGTTATTGTGTGGTAAATGTGTCAAAGAAAACTATATAACTGTACAAAGACGAGGAAAAAGAAATATTTTTGAAGCACTAGATGACTTCAAATAGCTCTTACAGCCCATTGTCTGTGTTTTCTTTTTTCTGTGTGGATTTTTTTGTGTTTTTTTTTGTTTTTTTTCTGCTGATTCACAGTTGTTCTATGACAAACTTTTAATATACAAACTTTGTGCCGGTTCCTGTCGCAAAAAAACTGGGAGAGCTGAACCTCAGCCAGGGATTCAGCGCCTTCACAATCTGTCTCTCTTCAGGCAGCGTTTCATTCATCTGAAATTTTCTTGTGAAATTTTTGGCTGTAAGTTCAAGAGGTTTTGAAAAGAAGTTAGAGGAAGGAAAAAGTCTGTTGTAAAGTTCTGCACTTTATCAAAGCAGAGTTACATAACTAAAGCTTCGGTGATAGCGCTCGTTATTGTAGAAGACAGTTTTGTTGTGTTTTAATGAAAAAGCAGCACTACCCATGGGCATTTTTAATCATATTTCAGTCCCTTGAACCGGGTATTGTGAAATGAAACAAGAGTTTTAGTCTTGGTGTTAAATTATTTAGACGTGCAAAATATTTTACGCAGGGACCCTCGGAGATGCTGGTGAGTGATAGAAAGGTTTAATCATCTCTCATCTTCAGAATGCCCATTGAAATGCTCTCCAATGTTAGCTTACTGCAACTCAGGCAGTTTTTTCTAGTGCTGAAAGAATGTGATTTCTGCTAAAAGCTCTTCAGTGCTGGGAGTGTCACTGTATCTCCCCACTCCGCCTGTGGATTTTGATAGGGATTGGCCAGAGTTGTGTGTTTAATCCACCCTTCAGATCCTCTATTAATTAAGAAGATGATGGCTCCCTGGAGGTAATCTCCTTGACGAGTGAGCCACTACATTGTCCTTAATAAGATGTGATGAGGAGGATTCTCCACTCCTGCTCCGCTTGCTGCCGCCGCATTTCACCTGTTCCTCACCCAGCAGGAGTCACCTGCTCACTCTGGGACAGTTTGACCACATAATGCTAACATCCGCTATACATCCGCAAGATTGGAGAGTGATTTGGCCATAGACAAGGGAAGGAAGGTAATAATAATTGATAACTTTAACAGGGTAGGAATCTCATATCATAGTTTCACAGATAAACGGGGGAAACCTGTACCTTGCGCTGTAGAAACCGACAACGATGTTCAGGACAGCTGTCAGCTCCGAGCAGAAAAAGACTTGGGGAAGTGGAGTGGTTTCCACGGGAAGCAGCTTACTGCTGGATAAGCGCTTATCTTTCTTATTGCTCCTCAGCATAGCTTACAGAATATTTTCCACAAAATAAACACAGCTGTTACTTTCTGCTATTCACGATTATTTCTGACATTTAAATGTTGTATATACATTTTTTTTTTATACATTTGGTGAAATGGTTTATTTGTTTGTATGTGGTCTCTGCATTTTTTTTCCGCTCAAAGTTTTGTCGTTTCAAATGAATACTCGGCAAGGTATATTTCACCACAAAAAGCCATGTGCATTTATGAGGATCTGCAAGATTCTATATGAGCTTACAGCCATACTTGTGTATGTGTGTCACTGTTCGAGGTTGGCTTCATCATCGTGAAAAGGTAGCCGTTCCACTTTAAAACCAACTTGTACAGTCTATACTACCACGCACGCACCCCTCAAGGCCTTACTGTATATATGTGAGTGTTCTATATTATATGAGCCCTCCCAGCATTGTTCTAACTCAGCTGTGGAGCTCCAACATTGCTGAAGGCCATCCAGCATTCATAAAGACATGGTTCATGAAAGCCTTGTGTTCCCTTATGCCTATCAGACATTCAGTCCGGATTCAGGGCCAAACAGAGCAGGAGGTCCCACACACTTTACACAAGGTACCTGACCTTCATAGCTGTGTCACATAACGCGAGGCCATTATGATACTGAATGTTATCAATGACTAGCAGTGACACGGGGCAGCAAACCGTCAGCGGAGTCAATCAAACCTGAACTTCCATTTAAATGCAATTTGTAAGGGATGTAAGTGACAATGAGGGATGATTTATCATTACTTGTTCCATAGGGTCCACATGTTGACGTTTCCTTGGTAAACCGAGGCTTGACTTCTTGAATACATATGGAGGTATAATGGATAATGGTGGAAGAACTGCTGCACTGTCCTGTGGCTTTGTTAGTGGCACGGTCTGAAAACAATGGCTACCTTCTCCCAAGGCCTATTCACAAGAGGTATGCCTGGCCCGACAGAGAGCCCCCCTGCCTCTCTGACTGGTGTTAGCCTATGGACAACTGGTCTCACTCTGGACACTGCCTGACCATGGAGACACACGACGGGAGGCTCCAGCAGCAGCCAGACCTCTGTCCTGCTCTGGCCAGGACCACAGAGACGGGCAGCAGTGTCTCATACGAGTTCTCCCAATATTGCTCAAGTCTGAGTGTACATAATGTAGTATTTGCTTGAAGCTAAACAGACCAAGTTAGGCAAACTATAACTGTACAATTGGAGCTTTTTTGCATGTGTCTTTTTATAATGGACAGATGAGTTCTATAACAGTAACCATACAACATTTTAAAATGTGTCGCAGCCCGCATGACCGAGGTTGCAGTCCAGAAGGAATTCTGGTGTACCATACTCACATAGATTCAAATGGAGGAAAAAAAAAAAAAAAAAAGCAGAAAAAATAATTGCACAGTTATCAAGTCAAAAGACTTTTTTGTAAACTGTCAACAGCACAAATATTTTGTATTGTTGTTTGTACCATTTTTGTAAGAAAAGTGAAGAAAAAAAGAAAAAAAAAAAGGGAAAGAGTCTGTTGTTTCAAGCGTGTGTTTCTAGTGCCACTGCAATCTTGGTTTCCAAATACAGTACAGTACATACGCAGCCTTGCAGATCAACCTTGTAATATAGACGCTGAGCTGGAGACTCCCCGTCAGCACCCTGTGTTATAAATAAATTTCCCCTCCTTATAAGAATACCGCCTCCTGTCTTTTCTTTCTCTCACGATGCCTCCTGTGGGGGGGCATTTCCTCACCCTCATTTCAGTCATTTGACAAAATCAATCATTTGATTATTTTCAATTTGCTAATGTGATGCAGAGTTAAAAAGCCCCTTAAGGGTCAGGTTATGTTTTGAGCGCAATAAGACAACTTGGCACTGGGTGTCAAGTGTTTGTCATTTACATTTAAAAATAAATACATATTTTAGTGTGGTATTGCCCTTTAATAAAGGGTGCTATAGCACTGGCAAGTAGATCAAAGAACAGGTGGGAAATTATACAAGTTGATTTAAATATCACAAACATTGGCGCTTTTTCATTTAAATTATAAAATAAATAAAACAATTTGTTATTGAATAACTTAGATCTACTGTATTAGTAAAGATGTTATGATAATCTTTTTGCTGTTTAACTATTCTGGTGAAGTCACCCATGTCCTAGCTAGTCTATTAACCTGCGGTAACGTGTGTCTGCATCTGGGGCAGCAGGGACAGACTGAACCTGGGGGGAGTTATGTGGTAACTGCATTTGATTATGACCCCGGAAGAGCAGAATGCAATTTGATGGGAGGCCCCAAGTCCTGTATAGAATAACACTCACCTTGATAGAGTGAGCGTGCAAACTGCATGATAACTGGATTACATGAACACATCAGCCGAGGTCCAGACTGGGGGGCGCGGGTCGGGGGAAGGGGATGAGGCGTGGATCTCCAATGACCTTCATCCAAACCTTATCAGCTGTTGTTTGTCAGATTTGTACTTTCACAGTTATCTGCAAACATGCCTCACAAATGACAAAATACAAACCTACAGGCATATACATGTGCACCTACATATCCATGCATACATTCACATCTCATTAGTACACACACACTTACTGTAAATATAGAGTTGTCTACATTAAAGGCGTGTGTTGTCATGACAGTTGTCAGACATGACAATTTATGTACAATATATCTTATTCTTCATTCAAATATAAAGGGTCATAATAACTTTGCATAAACAATTCATTCTAGGAAACATTTCCACGGTGTTAATGTTAATGTCGAAGTTGAAAATGAGAAATTCTGTGCTTCTGTTTGCAATGGTTCAATACATGGATGATTGAGTTTCATATTCCAACTTAGTTAAGTGCCAGCCATGAACAAACAAAGGCACAAATGATCAACACAATTAAGCCTGTTCATTTGTCAACTCTGCCTAGCATGGCTCACTTCCAAGGTGTGATAATGAATTCTTTCCCAGCTGTAGCAGATGAAATGATATGAGAAATCAACTCGATATGAAAATACAACAAAGTGCAGATCATACTTCCTTTACTATTTTTACCTTTATGCCCATGAACATTTGATTTATGTGCTGCTTCCTAATATGGTGTCACCATGGGAATCATGCCACTGACACAGAAGCATCAAACACTTATTACACATTATTACTGTTAAAACCACACACAACTTTAAACTGATGATTTTGTTCAGTTCCTTCCTTTTTTATTGTATTTTATGTATTCCCTTTTTATTTCTTTGAACCTTGTTTGTTGACACATAAGAGAAAAAATGTGTTTGAATATATGAATGCACTTTATCAAGAAAAAGTAAGTGTTTTTAAAGACTTTTTAAACTAAAGAAAACGAAGCAGAGGCATTTTTAGGTGTTAACGTGATGATATGCATGAAACCTTCGGAAAAAAAATCCAGGCATTTAAGGGTTAATGAAACCCTGCAAAAACTGCAAAATCTTAAAGCATCTAGCAGGCGGTGCTCCTCGGAAGCGTATTATTTACTTGTTGGCGGAAAAAGTAAAACCTGTTTATTGACATTTTACCTCAGTTTTAATTCTCAATTGAAGTTTCGGCCGGCCACTATAAAACCCAGAGGAAACCTGAGGCAGAATAGGAGGTCAATTAGCAAGTCAGCCGAGGCAGTCAAGGCTGGATGAGGAGCAAGATGAGATGACCTCCACTTGTACTCTTTTAGCACAGCAGGTCAATGAACCGACGGCAGACTGCATCTCCTCCTCATCGATTGGCCTGTCAGAGCACGTCAATGCACAAGCAGACAGAATAACCCCTGCTGTCTGGCAGTGAGCGGGGCCGTACACACACTAACAGGCACGCACACACAACCTGTATGCACACACATTCCCCCCCCCCCCCCCCCTCTCTCTCTCTCTCTCTCTCTCTCTCTCTCTCTCTCTCACACACACACACACACACACTCACACATAACCATAAACAACCCCGTCAATACTCCACCCACCAGAAGAGTCTGATCTGCTCAAATCATACCACCTGTTTCCTGACACACATAGGCAAACCCCCTTACAGGAAATTTGAGGGTAAAGTTTGGAGAGAAAATAAGCAGTGAAAGGCTGCGGGTAAAAGGAGTTCTGCCCCCCAGCAGTAACACACCGGGGCTGACAGGATGAGTCGGTATGGATTAACTCAGGTAGTAGTCAAATAATTATCAGAATTGCCCCATGCTGCATCCTGACCCTGTATGGATTTAGACAAGTGGGTGGCTTGCAACTTCTATCGATCCTGTAACGCAACTTTTTTTTTCTTTTTACCCCTACCTGCAAAGTTTTGCAGGTCATCAATGCTACGGAGGGAAAGAGGTACGCCTAAATGATTTCAGACTTGCCTGAAAGAGGTCTTGAAGCATGTTAACCGATGTCACAAAAAATACACCAAGTGAAGAACAACCTGTCGCTTGTGCTAGAAGTGAAACATTAGAATCCTCGATTTCCATCATTAAACACACGGAGTATCATCGCAAATGACATCCCAGGCGGGCTGTATTTGCTGGAATATACAGGCTTGGATAAGTCAGACACACACACACACACACACACACACACACAAAAGTGGGTCCTGTGAGTGTTGCTGGAGAGATGATATCGTCACAGAGTATAATGTGGGTGTGTGTGGGGAAGATTAAGTGCTGTATTTTCTCTCTCCAGGCACTTGACTTGAACATTAATGCCATGACATTGATCTCAATGACATCACCAGTGACTACATCTTGTAAAAGCTTCTTCACCACAGCAATGATCTGTCCACTGAATGGACAGATCAGTGTCAACCAATCTCTATACTGGCCCAAAGCTCCAATGAATAAAAAGTATTCATTTTCAACAGCACTATGTAGCAACAGTAATTTGAATTCATTTATGTGTTGTAGGTTATAAACAGCATCTTCACCAGGCTCAATATGAACGCATAAAATAGCCTGCTGAATGTTTATCACACTGAAATGTTGGATATATTTCTGACTTGATAAATGCAAAAAAATGGAAATAGAAACACAATTTGCACTGTTTATCACATTCGCTCAACAGATGTGCTGCCAAAGTAAGAGAAAGAATCACACAACAGTTGTTCTGTCTCCTCTATTAACTTTGCTCTGTCCATCAGCTTGTCCTTGTAGACAGAGACACAGGTGTAGTCTATAATCCTCAGTAGAAGCCCTAAATGGTTCTATTTAGAACTCTCTGTCCATTAATCAAAGGAGACATAAAAAACAAGAAGCACTTGAGCTGCCTAATGTCCCGCCATAATCACCATGATATATTAAACATAACCAGTAATGCTAATTACTGTGCATTAATTAAGCTAATTAATGCACTAATTAGCAAATATTTCTATGTCAATATACTTTTCTTCACATAACACATGGATTGGATGTGTTACTAATATGAACTCTTAATATGAACTCTGTATCTTAATGCATTAAAGAGTTATAGTAGTTTCAAGAAAATCACAATTTCCTCGTATGTGCATTTATGCAGCAAGGCGCTCCAAAATCTAATCAGATCATGGACTAACAATAGTCATAAACTTTACATTTCTAACTCAAGGTTTTACTGAACTAATGATAATAGCACATTTTCCTGTAATGGCATTTAAAGCTCAACAAGTCTCTGAGATAATATTATCACGCACCAGAATAATTATGAATCAATAAAAGACCAAATTCATGATCCAAATATTAACTACTAGCGCTGCCACAGACTGTCACCACAAGGGACTGCAGACAATGTGAGACAGAAGCCTTGATACAAGAACTGACAATATGTGACAGCTTAATGTGTTTTTATATTGTTTTTTGAGTTAAGATTGTATCAGACAAATCTGAAATGCTTATTTTCCTTCTGCAAGTTCAACTCTTTCAGAATCTGTCTGCACTGCGCCCCAATTTCCAGCCAAAGGAAATTGGGCTATGGATTAATCAAGAGAACCTGTGGCAAATTAGGTTTTCCCCTCTTATTTAAATAATTAGTTTCTCTATTTTTCTGAGGAAAAAAAAAGGCAGCAGTGTTACATTTTAGAACCATCTTTTTCAGAAGCTGTTCTTCAGACATCAGGAAGTTAAACAGCGCCACAGGTGTGTGTTTAGAGAGAGTGTGTTTAGAGATTTGTGATACCACTTTAGCATATAGCCAGGTATATAACTGCCCGCAAGGAGCTCTGTATACACACGGCCAGACCCGTCATCCATCCATCTATCCATACAATTTCCACATATTCTCCATCAGTGACTTTCATTTCCCCTGTGATGGCCTGAGGACGTGAGAGACAGGAGCGAATGGGGGGTGGGGGGGGGGGGAATGGCCCAAGTCTGATGGGATATGGATCTAATGGCTGCTTTAGTGGACTGCTGGACTGCCTCTGGACCCAGACAACAGCAGCCTGGTGAAATAGAGACGGCGGTGGCGGTGGTCTGCGTTCTGACTCCTCTCCCACTAATGCGTTTACCCCAAGTCATCCGAGGGGGATGCGTCGCTGGGTGTAATAAGAATAAACAAATAGCCATACCGCATTGGCTTTATTGTCTTACATCAATGTTGATTTATTCACAGCCACGGTGGGCTATTCTATGCAGATTGCCACATGCCCCCTCGGTGAACTCCTCCTCTAATCCTTTCAGAGAGTAGCGCACCGTAGGGGAGGAGCGGGCTCTCAGGAGGAACGAGGGGGTTCAAACAGTCAAGAGGACCACAAAACCATGTAGGGAAACAGCCATGAAACTTTAGACCACCCGCTCCACCAGCCACCACATCAACAAAAAGATGCCCAATTGACACAGAGGCTCCAAAGAGGACAGTGAGCGGAGCTTTTTGATGACAGAGGCAGGTGGGGCGAGTGTTATGATAGGGGAGGTCGTTTCAGAGCGGTGCGAGTCCAAAGCCTCAGATTGGATGCGATAATGTTTCCTCCAGGGTCAGAGAGACCACGCCCCAGGGAGAGCAGCCGGAGCTGACCACATTATTGTTAGCGAGGGGATAGAGATAAAGGAGTGGAGCGCTGGGCCCATAGTACTGCCTGAAATGAGATTTAGATTCCATTCTTACATCCAAATCACATTACGCTCCACAGCTATTCACAGAGTTGCTATCTATCACTCACACACTCACACACTCACACACACTGTCAACATGATCCGACCATCTGTCGGTGCTTGCCTACACAGAGGCTTGAAGATACGTTTTGTAATCCTGATGGAGATGCTATATTAGCAAAGGCTGTGACATCTTTCCTGCTGCATGTGTGGTTTGGTTATTTGATGTATGAGATATTATAGAAATAGTCCTTGAAATTTAAATCATTGCATCAACACAGTCTCCTACAGCATTTTTGAATCTTAAAATGTTCAGATTTGATCATACACATCTGTGGAAAAAAGTATTAACATCAAAAAGATTTCTATCCCAACAAATGCTTGGCAACAAGTGAACTGACTTACTCGATATGTGAGATCTTAGCTCAACAAAAAAAAAATATTGCTTTACTTTCATGACTAAGATCTGAAATATTCATCTAAAGATACAGTATTGGGAATTGGCAAAGTACAATAGGAAAAAGTTTCTTATTGTTTTTTGGGTCTGAAATGTCTTACTTTCAAATCCCTTTTGTACTGTTTTTCCTCAGTTCCAAATCTTCTATTGTCTCCTTTTCACATAGAGTAAGATAGGCCCTCCAGAGTTTATAGTCTCCCTTATGGGGAACTTAACTAATTGAGTCTCTATCTTCTCTTGGCTAGCTCTGTGTCACTTCTGAGGGTTTTTAACTTCTAATTCTCATGATGTTTTGTGCAATCGTGCAGTTCCTAAGACCGACTAAAGTAGCAGAGTTTTAAAAGTGAGGAGCAGTGGTTTGCCCAAAAGAGTGATTTTAAGATGTCCATTCTAAATGTCTTTTCTGTGCCAATGAAACAATGATCTGTGACTGTAGTGACATACACTCGCCATTTAACCTCTGGACACCACACAGCTCCCCATTCATTCTGATTGCTGATGATGTAATGAAACAAACCCGGATTCCTCTCACATTTTTGTGCCTGCAGCACAGGTCAACAGTTGATCAGCACACTGCACAGCCACATAAAAACAAGGAGGAAAATATGTTGAAGTTGCCTTTAAGATTTTTTTTGGGCTCACAGCAAAATGTACAGCATTTAAAATTCAAACTGGCTGCTGTGCATTTTTCAAAAGATGTTCCTCATGCCCTCGTTTATAACAAACTTCATGAGCTGAGTGGGAGCAGTGATGATACAAGCATTACTTCAAGTCATACGTTTGAAAATATACACATGCCATCAAAGTCAGTTAGTTTCACTTAAACACATGCAAGAATGAATTACTATTGCCCTATTGCTCTGAGACATAACTTTTATGTCAGAATGTGCCCACTGGTTCTTCTTCTTCTGCATTATCTGAGAAAAGAAGCTGCAGTGGATGCTGCAGTACTTAGGCGGGTTAAATGCAGGATACAGTGGCATGCACAGACTCAGAAAGGGACAGGGGCAAAACTCTCTAAAAGGGAAATGTGTTGGTTTAGGTGGCTAAAGGATAAGGCCAGTGTTTTTTAATGCTTTGCTTACCGTCAACAAATCCAATACAATTGGAGCCAATGACTTCCGGGTTGACGGCTAAAAACGGTACGTGGGAAGTCAGAAAGTAACGGGAGTAGGGCAAACGCATTGTTGATTTTGTTATTTTCATAGCATTTCTTGTCGGTAAGCAATGCATTAAAAAACACCAGCCTTATCCTTTAAGGTGTCTAACATGTGAACGCAACGTCTTGGGTCTGAAATCGCCTTTGTTGCTCATGACTCTCCCATCTTTTCTGTCTCTTGTCACTGTGAACTGCCTCATGAAGCTGAAATGCCATGAAAATAATCTTTAAAAGGGCACTTTGCCAGAAATGCTAGGGGGGTCCGGGGCCATGGTGCTTCCTTGTGGAGAAATTTTGAAAATCTGCTTTTAGAAACCAATTTCTGCTGAGTTTTGTACAGTGGCATCCACATAAACTTTCGAGGGAGAAAATGCAATATACTTGCATTTCTGACCTCTCACTGAGTTCAACACATAATACAATCTAAAAATTACAGGTCTAAATTGAAATGCAGTATGAAATTGAACCACTTGGAAGTATCAGACCCTACCAAAGTAGTTTCTTGTTTAGCAATTTAGTTTTCATTTCCATTTTCCCAGAACTAAGGAAAAAAATGTTACAAGATAAGAAAGCACTCAACCAGTATTAGTATCTGCAGATTTTATCACTTGGTTTATACAAAATAGCTAGTGTTTGTACTCATTAATTGAAATTTCCACTTTCCTCCAAAAGTCGCACTGTTCTATCAATAAGAGTCAATGCTTAACTCTTTTTGTGGCTCAGAGGTCCTTAGAAATTCCAGGTGAATCTACAATGAAAGTGCTGAAAGTGAAGAGGCATCTTCTGAATCACTTTATTGACAGTTTGGCATGCTACTTTTAAAAATACAGTCCACATTCAAGCCAAAAGTAATCATTCATTTCATGGTGTAAAAAAAAGTTTGAGAGTGAAATAGATTTGGGCCTGGGTTTAAAAGTGTGTTTACAGGTCCTAATAGCTGCTTCTCACTGCAGTTTGGCATCTCTCACAATTGTGGCAGTTGTTTTTTGTTTGTTGAGATATCTCCCCTTTGAAAAAAATGACACCTGCTCTATGAAATGATAGATTTATCTCACATAATCCTTTGGTGGTGGGAAAAAATATTTCTCTCCCTTCCCATGCACAGAGCACATATTTGTATTTTTAAGACATCATGCTTATTTCATGAAATGTCAGGAGACCAGGCTTGATTTTACACAAAATGTACAGAAATTATGTTTTTAAACCTGTGGGCTTGGGTGACAAATTGACAAAACCTTTATGTACTTGATCCTCTGGAGTGTAGAGATTTATTTTCTCCCAAATGGAATCACAGTGTTAGGGAAATGAACTCCTCACCTCATTATAGCTTCTGGTGAACCCATAGCTTGGCAAGTGACTTGGAAACTCTAGCAAAAGTCCTTTCTTGATTTCAATTTTTTTTTTTTTTTAGAGAGAATGAAGAGAATACTTTACCTTCACAGTGCACAGCTTTCACAGAAACCCTCATTAGCTCATTTTTGCACAGTCACTTTCAATTAGAACCATATAATTACAGCCACATAACTACAACTGTATCAATACCAAAACTTTATAATTGACCATTAATTGCCCAAGTATCCATTCTTGAACTCACTCTGCTTGATTAGCAAAAAGATGAATGTAAATGCTTTCACTCAACAGACTGAACCAAGGATGGAGACTTGGGCTATAAGGTCAAACCATAAGTTCACGCTCCTCTAGAAGCTTCCATCTTAACTTAAAGAAGGGAAACACCATTAGAGTCTCTCTTATGCCAACGTTAGAGTCCTTCTTTCTCTTTAATGAAAGCGGTTTGACAAAGTCGAAGCAGCCAACTGGATAGACTACCAGCAGGCTGTGGCTGTAATTGATGGACACTTGGCATGCTCTGTGCGCCTGGCGATTTGTAGAATCCATAAAAAGAGATGTTGAGGTAATTATGTTTGTCATGATATATTGAAAGCAGGAATCGGCAAGCTAATCAGAATGGCTGACAGCTGTAGCGTGCAGATGCTATCAGACCTCTTGTCCACGGCGATAAAATGAAAGCGGGTCATTTTAACAGGTAACAGCTGTTCATAGCTAATTTGTTCAATTATGCGCAGAGGATGCAGGCGGAGGTTGTTCCTCGGCCCTAAGGGACCTCCTCTCTTCTCTGCCTTTCTTGCGTCTAGAATGAACAGACTAAAGGAAATCCATAGCCATCATATAAAGTGTTGTCAAAATACACAAAACACCCGCATAAAGATTTGCCTCAGCACTGGTGGTTCTGTAATGGCGAAGGATGCTTTTTTTTTGGTATGGATTTAGTAGACTCATTTCATAGAGGACAAAGTCAACGCTAATCACTGCTAACATAATTACTTTGAGTGATGGCTGGGCCGTCCGTCTTTATGGCGGTGGTTTGGAAAATGCTGTCTCACGCAGCATATTCCCTATAAAGGCTCAACAGTGATCAAATCAGGCCATGTCATACAGTATGTCAAACACCACCGACATGCTCAAGAAACCGCTGGGTAACCACTCCTGCCTTATTGATAGGGGCAACGTCGCCCAACGCACAGCACAAATGCATCATGGGAGGATGGCGATCGCTCAGAATCGTCATGTTATTAGAGTTTAGGATTGGCCCGGCCCTCCTCTGGACGGCCGGACTGACTCCATGCCAGGAAGCACAGCCGACGCCGCGGGCTCAGCCTGACCTTTCAGAATTAGATTTGGGAACCTGATCCCTGATTCACCCCATGGTTTCCAAGTCACTATGCATTTGTCAGCCAGTTATTGTTGTCAAAAGAAAATCATAAGCTTGACTTTTTTTAGGCGATGTTAGTGTTCTACTTTCCTATCTATTACCTATTTTTCTTTTTTTCTTTTTTTTAACATGGGTTGTTTGAGAATACTTTATAAGTAATAATAATAAAAAACACTTTAATATAGGCCTAATGTATTGTTTTAACACAGGATAAAACATGTTGATATTTCAGATTTCATCAATGATTTGTTTATAAGTGTTGCTCTGACAGTGTATTGTAGTTAATAATAATAATAATAATAATAATAATAATAATAATAAATAAACTTTATTTATATAGCACCTTTCCAAAACAGACAACACCAACAAAAAGTGCACAATGATAACAACAGAGACAGCAAGGTACCATAAGATTAAAATAATAATAATAATAATGATAGTAATAATAAAAACAAGGTAAAAACAAAGTAAGATAGAGCAAGGCAGGGTAAACATTAAAATAAAAGACCTTAAAATGAGGATTAAAAAATTGCAAAAGAATCACAAACAGCTAGGCGATTAATTATTATTAATAAATTAGTTTTTAGAAGAGACTTAAAAGGAAAAAACCGACTTCGCTGACCTGATATCCTCAGGATTAATTACTACACTGCTTAAAAGCATTTTTGGTGCACTGGTCTTTCAATACTGAGCAATTTCCATAATAAATCATACTGATACACACACACACACACACACACACACACACACACAGAGTGCTGGGTGAATGGTGGGTGAATAATAGCGAATAGTGAGTATTTAAAAAGCTTGAATGTTTCTAAACCAAACCTTTCATATCTGACAGATATGGAATGTCAAGCCAGACTGAATGAAGTTGGAAATCTAACTAGCATTTCTGATCCAGTGAGATAAAACATAATCTTGACATGTATCTGTTAATTTCTAACACTATTGTCCAAAATCAATTTTAGACATTTTCTGACTATTTTCTTTTCATCAGGCTATGTTTTAGTTTGCATACACAATAATATTTTACTGCTGATTGCAATTCTGCCTTCACTGTAATATCTGCCCGATTTTGCTTTATCATTTAATTGTTATGTATGTAAAGTTATTTTCACTTTATTCTAACCGACAATCTTCTCAGCAGGTCAAAAGATATGGTGGAGGGATGAACTTCTAATCTATTCATTCCCCATTTGGTTTGTTGTTGTCCCCTGTATTCAGCTCAATGTATCAATGTCTTTTAACCGTCCAGGTTTAACCAGCTCTGCCTCCCCAAATGACGGGTGAATAGTGTAAAATGGTGAAGCAGCCAGCCAAAAGACCGAAAAACTCCAGTATGCCTCCCAAAGTGCCTTTGATAAAGCCAGGTCAAGGAGGAACCAGACACAAACCAGTGGAATTAAAACTGATTCTGAGTTGGCCGCATTTCTCCTAGGCAACGCAATTCACATTTGTTATCTGGACTGCTAACAGGGAAACTCATCTAGCCCGATTAATGTTTTAAGCTGTTCGTCTGTAATGCTAACCATAGCTGATTGATTCACTGCAAAATTCTGAACCTAGGAGTTAGATTTGGTGTAATTTTATGTTACTCTCTGTTCTGTAAATACATGCACAGAGAGCAGAGGTACTTAACAAAGCACATGAGTAGAGACAACATTGTCGTCCATCAACTCTGTTCATGATCATCATCTCGCACACCAATGATTGGTCAACATGGTCTGTTTTGATCTGCCATAGCAACATTTTTAGCTTTGATGGTATTAATCTCTAGCTCACAAGTGTAACCCACTCTGATCACCATCCATTACTGTGTTTCACTTTCACCTGTGTTACACTTTGCGCCATGTTTCTAGTAACCGTTATTATAGAAGTCAAGCCACATGGCCATGAGTAATTTCAGCAGGTCCCATCATAAATACACTACTCCTGACTAACTTGTGTTGTCAGTGTTGAACCATTCGAGAATTGATTGCTTTTGTTTCGCTCGGTGAGGGTGTGTGTATGCAGCACTGTTAGGAAAGGGACTGGAGGCAAATTTTGTCTTTCTGATTTAGATTTCTTCTTCTTCTTTGTGCCTGCAGAGGTTGCTATTGTACATAAATCTTTCATACAGTCTGATCTCCTGAAATTTTGTGAAATAGGCTAAGTGCTCCGTGCATGATAAGAGAGAGAAATACGTGTTCCCAGCACGAAAGAGTTATGTGGAGGCATTACTATAAACAGGGAGTAGTTTGACATTGAGCTAGCATAGAGAGCCTAAGTCCCTCCCCTTCCAGTGGACCACCATGGGACCTTATTTCGGAAAAAATATGTACGGTAGTCAACGGCGACAGACAAATAATTGTTTGATCCCATTTGAATTGTGCCATGAATTACACATGTGATGTTTTGTCAATTTAATAATATGACTATCATTAAATTAATAATAATTTAATGATGATGTATATTGTGCGAGACGAGAGATGTAGTTCACTGAGCGGTTTCACACAAAACTAAACGTTACTTTACTGTTTTACCACAAACTGCGACTTTCTTGACTTGCAAAATTATCTTTTAAATTGACAAAACATAATATGTGTAATTCATGGCACAATTCAAACGGGATGAAACAATTATTTGTCTTTCGCCGTTGACTACCGTACATATTTTTTCCGAAATAAGGTCCCATGGGGGACAGCGGAAGGGGAGGGACTTAGGGTCTCTATTGTGGATAGGTGGTGGATGGGTGTATGTGTTTGCTTTCAATTCCAATGACCTGGGTTCAATTCCCAGCTTCTACCAAGAAGATTGTACTCTGAGTTAAGTAAAGTTTTACTTATTTAACCATGACCAACTCCTTTCCCTAACCACAAGTTTTAGTTGCCTAACCTTAACCATACTATTAACACCAACCTTAAGCAAAGTTGTTTTACTTGCATAAACGTAACCAATAGCCAATCTTTATGGTTAGGGTTAGGTTAGTGTTCGGTGAAAATGGTTTGTTCAATTTGTGTCATTGTCACAGAATCTCATTTACACGTAATTGTTGTAGTTGCCTAATCTTAATCAAAGTTTTATTTGCCTGAACCTTAACCAAAGTTTTTGTACTTACTTACTTAACCGTTAGCAAACGTTTTCAGGTGACAAACAGGTGAAATAGGCGTGTCCAATTTGTGCTACTGTCACACAATCCTTTCATGGTGCAGGAAAATAATCTTCACATCGTTTCTATCCTCAGCACGTAATCTGCATTTCCGAGTTCATGCTCATTTCACAAAATTGCATGAGACTGAGTTGACGTCATTAGTCTCTAGGGCCCGGCGTCTAACCCAGTGCTACTATATGTAAACTACATGCATGACAGTTGAGGTGTAGGGGTTGGCTGGAGCCTAGTTCACCAGAATGCATTAAATTGCATATTGCACTTTTAGTATAAATCAAAATATCCACATTTTATTCACTCATCTTCATAGCTGTCACTCAAAGACATTATCCTGTGAGCTATCATTATGCAAAATCAAACAAGACAGTGGAATTGGGTTTAGTGTCCCAGAGTAACATAAGCAAATATAGCCTGACAACTCATATTGGAGAAGACTTAGAAGTCTGCCTCTGCTTGGATATCAAGACAACGAGGACAACGATTTGGGCGACTACAGGCATGAGATACCTTGTCTGCAGAGGGAACAAAACAAACAACTTTGTAAGCCTCAAATCCACCAAATCTGAAGGAATATGAGGTAGCGCTTTAGTGTGATCCTTAACGGAGATGTCCATCTGTGTGTGTGTGTGTGCGTGTGTGTGTGTGTGTGTGTGTGTGTGTGTGTGTGTGTGTGTGTGTGTGTGTATGTGTGTACTACAGAGATCCTCATGATCCTCAGAGCAGCAGAAGTCAGTACTGCTGATATATTTGCATAAAATCAGCTAGTAGTCTGGGCACCTAAGAACAAAGCTGCAATATCAATGTCCATTTCAGTGGAAACTACTGCAATATTTGTTAGGACTCAGTTATTTACCAAGGTAAAACATATGGTGTGGTCAAGTATATGCAATATAAGGACCATGCTCATACAATAGATACACGCTACCAAGGCCAGAATCCTGGTTCTAAAGTGGTGCAACAGTGCCCTCTGGAGCCAGTCTGCTCTGTACTTCAGACACAACACACTAGACCAGCCTTCTCCATTGACAAAAGGATGTTGCTCACATGGATGAGAGGCATCGGCTCGCTACATTCACAAGTCTAATGATGAATCATGAGCAGTTTCTGCTGCATCCCTGCATCAATGTTACACTGGTGCCGAGGAGCTGCCAGGTGCATTCAAGTCAAGATTGCTTTAAAATATCCCATATCCATAAAATGTCACAGCAGCGGCTGAATAACGTCAACAATGGGATTTCATAACTATTCCTCCATGAGACGTCTTCACCTTAAAGCTGAATACCGCTCAATTTCATAAATGTCATTCCTATGGCCCAGGATAGGCTTTGTAATATTTGTGAACATGAATGACTCAAATCCTGCAACAGAGAACAAGGACTGTGTCATCAAGATATAAAATCTAGTGACGTAGAATGAAATGTGAAAGGTGATAAGGGTGAGTATGTGACCCAGGGATGATACATCTTCTGGATCATAAATGATAACAGTGTTGAAGAACAAAGCACATTTGTGTATAAAGATTTTGAACAAGCATTGCTGTAGGTCCACAACACTATGTTCCCATTCACTGTCTATGAAGCAATCCCAGATTTACATCTTAACATGACTGGTTTACAGTAGTGCATCTGAGGTTTTTTGATTTGGGACAGAGTTGTCCATGTTCATAAATATTGATGGGCCTGTCTTCGACCTCAGAAAGAGGAATAAACTAGTATTCCCCTTTAAAATGTAATAGTTTCGTTTTTTTTCACAATTTCTAGTTTCATTCACACAGACTCTGAGGTTCCATAACCCAAGTTGATGTAAAAATGTATGCTTTGTACTCTATAGCTCTAAAAGGTTCAGTATCATCACAATTAATTGATATAGCGCTCAACTAATAGCTGCACCACATAGAAATAGAACGGTTTTGCTTCTGAGTTTGCATCCCAAAACATCTCTTGCCCCATCATTCTTCTGTTGCAGTGGTGAATTTGATTTGATTGATTCATGATTGAATACATGATCCTGCATAAGAAAATAAAAGATTGCACTAAAGCCTGTGCTTCTACAGTTTGTACAATACTCCTCTGCTCTACTTTCATCACTGGTCGTAAGACTTACACACATAAACACATAAATGTTTAGAAGAAATACTGAGGTAAGCCTTGTGTCAGCATTAGCCTTGTAGCTTTCTTCTACATTAGCGCATTTGTTAGAATTTGTTTGCACATTAGTTTGGTAGTAGCCTAATACTTTAAGGCCGCATAAACAGGGTCTCTGTGTAATCATGTGAATTAGCTAGATAAACAGTGGGAGAGTGGCTGGACAGCTGAGCGGACCGTGGCCTTCAGATAAAGCTGCCAGTCAAGCCAGCAGGGCCAGTCAGACTTAGCTCAGCCTAAGCAGATACATTGTGGATATGGGGATTTCTGGTTGGATTGCCGAGTCGGCCGGGTGTCTGCTCTCCGCTTGGTCAAGTGTAGAGTGCAGATGTAGTTTGTAACTTTCTGAATATATTTTATTAATAATGTGGAAGTGCATGTTCTGGAATACAAAGGAATATTGATAGCAGTTTGTATGGTAAAGTGGCGTTGTTGACAACAAAGGTGAAAGTGACAGTGGTGACAGTGGTGCAGTGAACTCGGGGGGGGGGGGGGGGGGGGTCTGGGATGCTGGAATACACTGTTGAGCCTTTTTGAGATTTGTGATCATATCCTGTGTATTGATTAAAATGCTCACAGAAGGTTGAGTGGGCTTTTGATGTTGATGTTGATGGTGACATCACTCAAAAACTCTCTGATTTGGAAAACTCTCCCTCTGGTTGTCAATAGATTTACAATTCCAATCTACTTCCTGGTGTAAGTGATGTCACCTACAGGTTTTAATGAATGCTCTGATTGGTAGACAGTATGCATAGTTAATGAGTCCGTCAGACAATAGTTACTTACCAAACTAGCCAAAATCTCTGTGTACTGTCTAACCATAAAAACAGAAAAGAGTGATCCTCATTGGGTTAGAAATCAACATCAAACTTTTCCTGACTGCATTGAAATCAAAACAATTGATACTAATACTATGCTGCTGCCACTTCAGAGCATGTTAGGAGGTAGTGGAGAGCATGTCGGAGCAAATGATTAAAACCTTATTTTATTGGATAAAGAATTCCTTCGATCATGTTGTAGGATAAGAAGGAAATATTTTTTTTTGTGTTATGTTTCATGCGGCAGTAATAACTTCCTTTTTATTTGATTATGATCTAAGTATAAAGCGGGTAAAAAAAAAAAAGGCATTGCATTACTCAGCTTGAAAATGTGACTTGCCCCATCATTCTCCTGCAGTAATGCTGAGTAAACTTTTAAATACCATATATTCTCTAGTACGTGTGTCTGATAAAACACTGTTGCTATGGAAAAAGTGTTAATAAGGGTTTGATAGCCTTCCATAGCACAACATCTCTCTTACTAACACACAAGGCTGAGTGAGAACCCAGATGGTGTTAACAGTGACATCACTGACAGAGCAGACATTTTGGGTTGTGATGTACAGTGTGCTGATGGTTACCATAGAAATAAGGATCTTTATTTCCGGTGGTGATGACACTTTGGCCATTTCAGAGCATGCACAAAACAATATTGTCAGAAATAATGGGAAATATAATTTTAGAAGTTGGATGCCATCTGCACGACTCTGAAACAATAATGGTAAACAACATGTTTATCTTTTATCTTTGGAAAGTAATAATCATAACTTTATTTATATAGCACCTTTCAAAAACAAAGTTACAAAGTGCTTTAAGTGGCTGTGGAATAAGTGGTTTAATACATTCTGATCTCTATGACTTTGCAGATTGAAGTCTTTGTTCTCCAGTGTCTAGTTTGGACATAGTGATTTGTGCTCACAAATAGAGCTGACATAGGCCATAGAAATAACATGTAAATTGTTAAATGGAGTGGTACTCCCACACAGGAATAAGAGACTGTTGACAATTTCAACACTGCTTGTGGCCTTAATTAGTATTCTGGGCTTCAAAGTGAGCTACGAGGACTTGAAGAGCAATCATCGCTCCACCAATTAAGACAAAACACAAGATTTTTTTTTTCTTTTTAATGGAGATCATTCTCTCTCTCAATCCTTTATAAAACAATAGCAATTAAAAACCTTTTTTAATTAGAATATTTACATATCAACAAGTGGCTGTGCAAAATTTACAAGATATTGGTACATATATTTCTGTGTCTCCACTTTGCATGTGTTATATAAAAAAAAATGCATGAATCCAGAGTAAGGTGTGTAACAGTTAATTGGGCAATGGTATCAATACTGATTGATAAGCAGTGATCAAGATTATTCTTGAGAGACAATTTTGCCCAATGTGAAATTATCCTCAACTGATAAATCTACAAATAACAAACCAAAGTATTTACAGTAATAAAATTTGCCAATAGACATTCTTTCATAAAATAATGACAAAAAGGTATAAAGAACAAAATTAGTATGTGCACTAAAAATATAAAAAGTTATAAAGTAGGTATGTCTGTCTGACCAACTAATTTTAGAAAGCTGATCTGTCAAAGCGCAATCCTTATTCTGCATTTCATCCCCATGTTTCCCCATATGGCCTCCCTCCAGTCATAAATATCAAAATGTGGACATCCAACTACTCGAAAAAAGTCTCTTTCACTGAAATGACTGCAATCAACAACGAATTATTGCGATTCGTTTCTCCAAAAATATTCTTTTCTTTTAACACGTTCTCAACCATTCCTTCATCCTGGTCTGCCTGTGACTGACAGGTGTCAGGAACACTCACAGTAAGAATGCTACAGTGGCCCGAGGTCAAATACCAATACATTGGTGATTACGTTATACACAATATATGACATATAAATAATCATTTCGTTTCCAATCAAGCCAAACAAATAAAGCACACAACAAAACAGAAAAACCTGGAAGAGAATTGATGGGGAGATGAAGTTACTTCGATTAGACTGATCACAATGTTAGACAATTATGATTCATATGGCTTAATTTGGCAAGAAGGCAACTCAGCAGATGACAGGACTATTAATCTGGGTAAAACAATCCACAGGTATTAAAACTGTGCTAAAATATACTACAAATGCATGATAAATTAAAATCTTGTCTGCTAAGAACTAAAATCATCATGGTTGTCTTTGCATTTCACTTAAAGTGTTTCACCTCGAATGTTTAGATGTTCAAAATAAGCATTACCTCCGTATTGTAAAATCAGGCAGTTACACCTTATCAGCATGTAACTAAAATGTGTTTCACACTGATTTGCTGCTAGTATATTGATGTCCTCGTAATGACCAGGTTTCCAAATCTTTACTTGCCAATTCAGCTAAAGATGTTTTGCGTGTGGGCAGCGAGGGGCAGTGTGTGAGGTGAGGTGTGGTCGGGTGCAACTAGTCTCTACAGAGCAAACGGAGCTGGGAGGCACACTGAAAGCAGGGCCGAGTCTCGCTTTCCGCTCCATCTCTGTGTTGAAAATACAAAAGGCCTGTGCTTTAGGAGGCTGGAAAAGCTGATACCTCTCCGGTGTTCCAGTTATCTCTTTTCCCTTAGACAGAGGTCTCTCGTCATTCAGCGGTGAGTCATCAAAGTATCAGCGGAAAGGGCCTGAGTCGATGGTCAACTCTCCTTCCTTGACGCCATTGAGTGAAGCTGGTTGTTTTAATGCGTGTGCTATTTGAGGAAGCCTTTATAGAGCAGGTGCGAGTGACTGGTCCCCCTCTCGTTCTCCAGGCAGAAGAGCAGGTCCCTGAGGTTGACCCTGGTGATGCGCTGCCGCATAAACTGCCTGGAGCCCCCTCCACTGGAGCCTCCGGGTTGGGAGGAGCCGGACCCCGAGCCCTGGGGGGTGAAGGGGAGGAAATACGAGAAAGAAAAACATACTATTTAACATGTCATCTTCTTTCTTTGTTTAACAAGTTTAACCAGTTCAAATATGACACAACTTGTCTGTGGCAAATGGTAACATGTTTAGCACCTCTGCGCTGGCACCGCTAACAGGAGAGTCCGTTTTCCGTTTTCTCCTCGGGCCGATGGCTGCCAGTGCCGTTAGGTTGGCTTCTCTCTGCCTGATCTGAGCCAGCTCCTGCTGCTGCATCTGGAAAACAGGCAAAAACACACAGGTTAGGAGTCAATCTCACTCGCTCACAAACTTGCCATAGTGGTTCACAAAGCAGTCACAGCAGTCTATGCTTTTGTTAGCATACGCTCACCTCTTTGGCCTTCTGTTTGAGTCGAAGTTGCTCCGGGTCCTCTTGCCGTGACCGAGACTGCAGTAACACAGGGGACATTTTAAAAATTCAAGATGGGCACTAGAAGACACCAATAACATGTTCAGTTTATGGATGGGTGGCTGATTTCTTAAGTGTTGGCTACCTTGGCAGCCTTCATGAGGATCTCCCTCTCCTGCTCTTCCTTCCTTTGCTTCTCCATCTGGTCCAGCTGCTCAAAGAATTTGAGTTGAGCCCGCACATCGCTGACCTGCTCATGTCGCTCGTCCTCCTGAAGGAGGGATGGATGGAGGGCGTAAGCAAGGACAGAAAAATACAACAGGACAGGAAAAAGACCTATGGTGACCTTACACTAGAAGATATTTGACGAAATTCTGTCTGAATAAAATCACGGCAGTTGCTGCACACTCCCGTCACCACAATCGTTAGGTGGAAAACTCAGTCAGAGCCATCCTAATGCAGTCTTTTTCTCGTCTTGACCGTTACGACAAAATCAGAGTAGACAGACAGAGTAGTAAACTAGAGTTTACTACTCTGTCTGTAGTAAACACAACACAAGGAAGCACAAGTCACAGTTCTGTTGGACCGTCAAACTGGAGGAGAAACTGGTGGAGCTGTGGAGAGATTGAGAGTAGTGACCTAGCTACATTTATCTCTCTCTTTAGCTCTCTTTCTCTGTGTGTTGTGTATGTGTGGTTTGCTGTGTGTGTGTGTGTGTATGTGTGTGTGTAGATGTAGATGGTGGAGGAGGGGGATGTTGTGGCTTCATTCACACTCAAATATCATAGTCCATTATCAGTGTTTTCAGCCTGTATAATGCTTCACATTTGCTGAAAACCGGCGTGATGCAAGCAAGGAACTATAGTACTACCAAGTCTTTTAATGTGTGATGCTGAATAATTCTCAGTCTTAACAGAATCTTAAAATGTGAGAATCTCTAGGACTAAAAACTCATGATTTGAGACAGATTGTTGTATAATGTGAGAGTGTGTCAGACTAAATGTCTTCTAATGTATGGTAGGCATAAGACTGACTAAAGACTGATTAAATGGCAATGGTTCTCACCCGCTCTCAAACTGAAACAGTTTTGTCTCACCTTGAATGTTATGTTTTTTTGCTGCGCTGCTTCTGACACTTTTTCCAGCAGGTTTTGTAGCCGCTGCTGTGTAGCGTGGGAAATGAAGTTGATCACTTCTGGGCCCAACTCGCTGACACCAAACTTCTTGCCTGTCACAACAGGGGGAGTGTCAGAGTCAGACAGGGTGTGACAGGGTATACTTTCTGAAACACGTACTTGCTGTGCATGTCCATCAAAGGTTTGTGTGTGTGTGTGTGTGTGTGTGTGTGTGTGTACGTGTGCATGTGTCTCACAAATCTCCAGAGCTCTTCGGGTGAGTAAGGAGGTGGAGAGGAAGGCCTCGTCCTTACAGGATCGGGTCACCGTGCCAACAAGCTCAGAGTTGGTTGCTAGGATACGAGCGCTCTCCTCTGACAAGTTGACGCCTGCCATGGAGGCCACATCGTTGATATCATCATCATCCCTGGATGAAATAAAAGCTGATGAGCCTCATAATTGGAAAAAAGAATCAGAGGTCATATGATAAATGTGAGAAATGAGTTTAAAAGTCATAGGGTCAGACATAAACAGCAGCACAGGTCACATCATTTTTTTGACGTCAGAAGTATACATTTAGTGACAGTTTTGTCAAAGTCACTGTTTACTTTACATTTAGCTGCAATAGTAGCTGGAAAAATGTAAATACAATGAAAATTCATCATCTGTACTTATTGCTCAATCCATCCAAAAGATTGCATTTATAATACAATCAGTATGTTCATATATCACACCATAAATACACAAATAAGAGCCATTCCTCTACTGGAACTGATCCTGGAATGGATCCAGGAGCAAACCTAGGTCGCAGAACAAAATTACCCCAAATCTGCAAAAAACCTACAGGAAATAATGTAATTTAGACCCAGTCAAGTCTCATTATCCTTGGTGCCCATGAAAAACTTTGTACCTCCAATTTTGTTATTTTCCCCTAAATGTAAGGCTATACAAATTACAGAAACATTCAATGGAAAATAAAGTGGAAAGTAAAGAAATGGGTGAAGAAATGTCAGTTTGAGAGTGGCCAGTGCTTTCAGCAAACACTTGGGAGCACTTTACACCCGCCAAGCCCCAAAGACTGGTAACATATATTAATCCAAAAGTATCATCCAACACACTGGGCACGACAATATCATTTGAATGCCATGGTTATATACGGTCTATGGTCTTTTCCTGTTTTAAAAACCACCATACGTTCTCTCTAACTGTGAGCAAATCAAATTTAAGCAAAACAAAACAAGGTATCTGTATCAATCAGGCTACTGATTAGTTAGGCTGATCTACACAAAGCGGTACCGACTTTTTTAAAAATATTATTTTAGGAGTGTTTGTGTGTGCGTGCGTATGAGAGAGAGAGAGAGAGAGAGAGAGAGAGAGAGAGAGAGAGAGAGAGAGGGGGGGGGGGGGGGGGTTGACAGGTTTGACCTATTTAAATGAATTCTTGTTTATTTTTCTCATTTGAAAGTCAGATGTTTGTTTGTCCTGAGAGTAGTCTGTAAGAAACAGATAAAACTGGAATGCAAAGTTAATTCTTTGCTTTATTTGGAATGGTTGAAACTGGTAGCTGTTTTACTGATAAAAAGCCTAGGTATCCCATTCTAAATGAAGGCCTTTTAAACTTAGAAATTCTTTTGTCTTTGCACAGTGCCTAAAGATAAGTTAGCCTCTCACTCACAAGTGCTTTAGACTTCCTCTGTTGCCCTGCATTTGCACACTTTCTTCATGAGCACCTTCACATTACATTGAGTTAATTACCTTTTTGTAGATTACTTTAACAGCACTAATTGAGGAAATTACTCCCTTTATTACTCCCTATATTAGAGATGGTAGTCTAGACTGAATCGCAACCAGGCCTAGTTTTTTTTTTCTGAACACAATTCAGGGGAAAAGAACAGAATTTAAGAAGTATTAAGAAAGTACCCTCAGTAAAAATTGGCAGATGAACATGTGCAAGACTTTTCCAAGTCATATGCTATTTCAACATTTCATTTCAACAAAATGCTCTCACTGTATACAATATTCAATATACAGACCTGGGCCATATAACGTACAAATCATTCTCCAGGTTTGTTAAGCCTGCTTGAGGTAATAGATGGGGTGTGAGGTTTACTGCATCAAGACTCTTCAGATAGTGTCAAGCATGTTGTCAATCAGATGTATGCCAACTGACTTTCTTGTGAGTGTCTAAACTTTCCAGCACCTGCTGTATTGTTCTATTTGGCAAACTCTGCCCATCTGGCACACGTGTGAGGTAAAACAAACCATACCAAGAGGCACTTGAGCTGCCTAACGTCCCACCATAATCACCATGATATATTTAACATAAACAGTTATGGTAATGAGATCATTAATTAAGCAGTTTGCTAATTAATGCATTAATTAGCAAATATTTTTATGTCAACATACTTGTCTTCACATAACACAAGGGTGGTATTAATATGAACTCTGTATCTTAAAGCATTAAGGAGTTCCAGTATAGTAGTTTCTGACTGCAGATGTGAGACAAACCTGAAGGTTCCTCCCCCCGCTTCCTTCAGTTTGTTCTTCTGAGCAGCAGTGAGAGCGGACTGAGCTGCTAGCACTCCTTTAGCCCCTGGAGCCAAAGTCTGCTTCATCACTGGAACTAACACACACACGCAGAGAAGATGGAAAGAAGCAAATTCAGTTTTCAATTATTGACAGAGATGTAATGAATGGTATACGGTTATTACATAATTCAAATTTCTAGTGGTTTAGAATCACATTTGTCAGCCCTGTACAATATGAGTGACCTGCAGCTATAAACTGTAGCCACAAGATGGCAGTGTTTCCATACTGTACACAGTGACAGGGTGCCAGACCAGACATGATGGACAGAGAGCCAGGACAGCGAACACACCAGCACTTAACACATTACTGCCATCCCCACTCGCTAATAGCAGCCATGCTCAGACAGAGCCAATACATTTCTGCCTGACCATTTCTGTCAGCGACCTCCTTCATTGCCATTGTTCAGCCTCTGAGTTTGTCCCACAGCGGCCCAATGGGAAACTACCTCACACTGGGAGGCTAGCAGCCACACAGGCTGCAAACCATTTACAGCATCAATAATAGATTTATATCCAAAAACAATGATGATACACAATTAACTGTCAGGCTATTCAGACCACTGTGTGGAAGAAATACATGAATTTTAAGTGACTGCACAAGTATGTGGGAATGCAAAAGTGGTCTCTTGAACACACACACACACACACACACACCTGTCTGCAGCTGTTTGACCACCTGCGGCTGGCCCATGATGATGCGACTGTGAGTCTGTCCTCTGAGCGTAACCATGGGAGACTGAGCCAGGGTCACCTGAGGCCTCACCATCGTCCCGTGCTGCTGGGGTACTATCTACACACATACAGAGAGACGGTCAGAAACACAGAGAGGACAGACAAGTAAGAGAATCCAGAACTCACACACAGAGGTATCCAGTTATAAGTGCATGTCAATCACAGTATCTAAGCACAGGTGTTCAGATACAGGTAATTATATCTGATATATAGCTGGTCTGGGTATTTTGAGGTATTGGTATCAGCAACAGGTTGTTTGATTAACTTCAGATTTGCAAATGTATTTATTTAAACCCCCCTGCCCCCCGATTAATCCATTTATGTAAATTGACATAAAAAAGTATCAGTCATGTCTGCAGTCTGGAATTACTTTCAACTGGAAACTGAAAACAGTCAAACAGTTAACTGCGCTGTTTGCAATGCAAGTGTATGGAGGGGTGGCAGCAGTAGAGCTAATTACAATACTAACTAATTTAATCGGGCCTTTGAAGAAACCACCATTTGAAGGAGTACAACAAGCTCTCGCAGATAGTAGCTCATAAGAAGTCTGCGCCTAGGCTGCAAACATTAGGGGATGTGCTGAAATAACTAGATAAATGAACCCACAACAGTGAAAAGCTAAAAGCAAAAAACAAAACAAAATGAATTGCACTGGATGACGAGCCCCTATTGGTGGTGGAGAATGTGGGGTTTGGCTGATTAATGGAGCTTTTGGAGCAACTCAGACACTGCCTTTCCACAACTGTACAACAAGGTATGTGAACACCTGTTGGACTGTTTGTAGTGAAACTAACTGCATCTTTCAGACATTTGCAGTTCAAACATCTACCCCATGTCACTGTTGGGTTTGACTGCGCACTGGATTGCTTCAAGCTTTACTTTACAAAGTGTGGTGTTGAAAAATAAACTTTTCAATGAATTAAAAAAAATACTGAATCAGTACTCGGTACCTGCAGATACTCAATATTTAATCATCCGGAACCGTATCGGAGACAAAAAAAAACTCAGCCCCCTATAGGTAACAATCCCCAGCTGCGATATTACCAGGCCAGGTTTACTGTGAGGCGTCTGAGTCAGGCTGATGACCGCGGCCTTGGTCCCGGCAGTGCTGGTCGTGGTGGTGGCAGCGGTGGAGAGTGGGGGTCGGAGCACCACAGCGGTAAGAGCTGTGGAGGCTGCTGCAGCAGGCTGAGGGCTGGGCTGAGGGAGCAGGCTCTGCTGGATGAAGGCTTCAGAGTCTGGGGTCATCTGACGCAGTGCTGGGAGACTTCTCTGGTGGCACAGACAGAAGGAGAGAAAGGGTCAGCTGTATTCAGTTTGGCAAAGACAAAAACCTGGCCTCCTAACAAAAACACACCAGATACATTTGGTTTGGAGATGTGAATGAATAGTCCATTATTGTCATGAGAACTTGATAAATGCTTTTATAAGTTTGTGTGAAGAATTTGTCTTGGGCACACTTAACAAGACTAAGAGTATAACAGTGCCACAACATTGTGTCCCTGCCAGGAATCAAACTCGGGTCTCTGACTGCTATCTAACTCCCTGCAGCACACGTGTTCATGAAGTGGTGAACAGAGTGACCGGCTGACTGACCGACCGACAATGCGATCCATAGAGCCCCTGCTGTCGCGGGGCTAAAAATGGACTAGAACAAATGTCTTGCTGACATTAATTAAAAGCCATTTTTACAAATACAAACTTGTCATATGGAACACCAATGCTTCCTTTATCAGACATCCTTAACATCCTTTATCTAAAAATTCCCCCCATCCAAAGTGCTGCTTTCCTATTCCCACAAATTTGGTGAATGACCCTACTGTCAGTTAATCTACAGTATTTAAATGGGTTTATCAATGCATATCATTTTTGTAACAATTCAAACATATTTTGGAGTCCAAAGTCAATTTCAACAATTGGACATATCGCTGTGCAAACATTGGAAGAGCCATTTATTGCAATTACTTTAATTTTCTCCTTAGTCTTGTATTAGTGGGCAATGCTACAGCTTAAGTCACCATTTTGTCAACAAATAGTTGGGGAAGAAAGGGGAATGATAAATATGTTTTAAGAATTACTTTGATTGTGGTTAAACTGATAAAGTTGATTGTCACTATTAGTTTTTATATATTGTATATTCTCTTTCTCATGTCAAATACTCTCTCTTTGACAATATTCTGATGGTTCTGTGTCACTGAGACTCAATGGCAGGCACTTTGTGTTCAGCGTTTACCCTCGTCCCGCCACTCACAGGCACCATCTGACCACAAAAGCTGAACATGCAGCATCTTATCCAATCTGCCATTTGGAAAGGATCTAATTCACGTGGCGGAGTGGGGGTATTCCAACTAAGGACTGAATTTACACTGAGGGGTGAGGACATGCAGCATCAACCACTTTATACATGAATGCCTGCTGATGGCCATTGGTCTCACCTTAAGGAAAGGCACAAGATACGGCTGTGGCGAGGAGTTGAGCTCCCGGTATAACCTACTGGTGAAATCCTCCGGCTCAATCTTCCCCTCCTGTGGTGCAATAAATACACAGAGAATGGATTAGAGTAGACAAATCTGACAGGACAAGTGTGTGTGTGTGTGTGTGTGTGTGTGTGTGTGTGTGTGTGTGTGTGTGTGTATGTATGTATGGGGGGAGGGTTAAGAGAAGATGAAGATTCACATGGTAAAACTGAGGCCACAGAGATAAAGTAGTGACAGAGTGACAGAGAGATGGTGAGAGAGATGCAGGGAGGTAAAGAATAAAGGAAAGAGAGAGAGAGAAAGAAGGAGAAAAAAGACGTACCAGCAGGTTCTTGACCAGCTCCTTGACGTTGGCAGTGGTCTCGGAGGACTGCTTCCCACTGGATGCCAGCTTGATCAGCGTGGACAGGAAGTTTTTACACTTTTTCACGTTCTCCAGCGTCTCCTGCAAACATGCAAACACACAAAACACCATATGACAATTTCTCTTGAATATACACACTACATTGGAAGCAGAAATGCAAAGCGGAATGCAACAATATCGTAAAATTCCATACTTTTGTTTTATTTGTTTTTTTCCGATATAATGTGCACAATTAAGAATCAGTGAAGCTCATAACTGAATTTCTGATGGAACACAGAGAGAACCATTCAAGTTTAGGACTTGTCTCTTACAGCACTGATAGGCGTGGGAGCAATAGGGGTCCCAACGGCCCCGGGGGGCCCGACCCTCTGTGTTACTGCTGTGGCTGCAGATCCGGGCTGCACCGCAGTGGGCGTCCCTAGCGGCTGTCCTGGGGTGGTGGCAGTTCCTCCCAGCATGATGGTGTTCTATATGAGTCAGTGGAGAGACAGTCACGGGATGAGACCAGGGAAAATGACAGGGTCAGAGTAACAAATTTGACAGGTCTGGTCTAGGGGCACGATGGATTCAGCTTGTGCCGAGACAAAAAAACTTTTTTTTTTTAACTGTTATTTTTCCCAAGGACGGGCTGTGCTAAATATGCATGCTCTTCTTCCAGCACTACACTGCTCGACATTTGTACATTTACATACATGCACAACTGGGAGCTGAGCAGTGCAATCGCAGCCTTTTTGGCTCAAGTGCCTAGGGCTGGTAAACAAAAAAAATAAATAAATAAAAAATGTACTTGCCAAGAATAATTTCTACCTGTCAAAATATTTTTTTTCATACAAATATGTCCCTCCACCTGTTTTCGGTGCTATCTTGTGTATACAATCAGGTACTGTGTGAAACATTCAACAAAGAGACTAGCGGATTTAGAGTTTTAATGTAAAACTTGCTCACTCACTTATATAACGCCTCTTTATTTTTGTCTTCATCTTCATTTTTTCTTTTTGGTGGCGTCACACCTGCTATGTGTCGCCACATGGGAATAACGATAAGTCTCAACCAACGTTAGGCTAATTAACCATCCAAACAGAAACAGAAGGAGAAGTTTGCAACAGGTTTAGATGCTACCACTGTGTCTAGAGCCAGTGTAACAGGCAGCCAATCAACAGCCTGTTTGATACCGAGCAATTGTTTTGCTTTGATTGGATCTCCTCACAGTCAGAGAGTGTGTGGTGGTCAGCGGGGACAAAGTTTGAGAACGGGCAAAGACCAAAGACCGTGTATAACTGAAGCAGTCAAATGATGTCGTCTCAAAGCTACCGGCCAGTTAGGTGCATGACCCTTATTGATTTGCATTGATTTTTGAAGCCAAAGACATATTTTGCCAGTATTTGGCAATTTGGTGGATGTTAATTTCATACCCTGAATTAGGAATTGAATGTCTTGCTCAAGGGCATTTCGGTGGCAACTGTTGCTGTGTGTGTGTGTGTGTATGTGGGCGGGGTGGAGGTGAGGGGGTGGTTTTAAGGATTCGAACTAGCACACTTGCAGTCACAAGTCTGCTTCTCTAACCTTTCGGCTAGCCCTTCCCTCCTTATAACACATACATATATTTGTGGTTAGACAGGTGGGAAGTCTGTGGCGTCATGTCATGATGCCGAGCCACGGGTCATGACATGTATCTACATGTAGAGAGCCTGGCAGTCGGAGTCATGACAGAAGTAGAGTATCCATCTACCTGCAGAACAGGAGGCCTCTGCAGTGTGGTGGTGGCCTGCACACTGGTCTGGACTGTGGAGCCTTGCTTGATAATGGTAGTGGGGGTCACCTGACGAGCCAGCAGGGACGCCCCTTGAGCCTTCAGAACAGAATGGGGTATTAAATGTTTGTAAATATGCATGAGTATCACTGCATTTTCTGTGTGTGTGTGTGTGTGTGTGTCCATCAGTGCTGGTACCTGTACAGAGGTGATCTGGACAGGTGGAGTGCTGGTGGGGGCTGCAGGTCGTGGTGTCATGGCACTTTGGGACTGCGACTGGGCCTGCATCTGGGCCAAGGTCTGCTGGTGGATCATCAACAGCTGCCCACTCTCACTGCGAACCAGGACCATCCCTGCAAGGGGCAAATGCCAGAGGGGTTGAGGGGTCAAAGGTCATGGCTTGCCTGTCCTGGCCAGTCTCTAATTACTTTCACACTCTGTACTGAGCATGACAGCCTGTAGGTAGGCAGACAGGTAGGCAAGTGTAAAAGCTTGGAGTAAAATCTGAGGCCAGAAACACACAGTCCAGCCCTCACTAATATATTCTGAACACACTCCAGCCCTTAACCTCTGCAAGCAACTCCTCAAAAACACACTCAGATAAGAGAAAGATACTTAAAGATAAACATTAAATAGCTGTTAGTATGTAAATAGTTTGCTGTTATCTCTGACAAGACAATGGAAGGAGAATCAATAGATTGCAACAGTTTGTCATGGTTTGACGCGCTATAGGACAAATAATTCGGCTGACTGTCCCTGAAGGCTCTGACTGAGTCTGTCCTGCAATTAGAACATTGTCCACCTCTAATCTGCTTTTTGCCTCCAAGCACAGTCAATACAATGTCCCCTCATCTTACGAAAAAAATGTATCCAAGGACTCTCAAACCACAAATCGCCATGCCACCTATTCACATAACAGCAGCTAAGATAAACAAAACAAAGAATGCTTTTGAGTTTGGTAGCCCATAAGATTTTAGACATGCTGCAACAAGTTCCCTAACAGAGTTAGTGCTGCTTGGCATCCCTTTTTACTCTGAAACCCTAACCCTAACTCAACCCAACACTGTTTCACATCTAATAGGCAACACCAAAACTTGCAAAAGAAAAACTCAAAATGCATCTAAGCTGACAGCTTTCCAACTTGTCAAACTTACCTGCGGGAAGCTGGATGTTTTGGATGTTTGGAGCGTTTGGTTGTGGCTGGGTGATTCGAGGGGCCAACACTTGAGGAGCAATAGCTCGTATTCCACCAGGACAAGCGGCAGCGAGTGTTGATGGTATTGAAGTCCTCACGTTTTGCAAAACAGTCGGGCTTTTCGCTGTTGCGCCTGTCGCAACACTGGGAGCCGCGACGTGTGCAGTAGTCTGAATGATAGTTTTTGGAGATTCAAATTTGTTGACTAGGGGGCCTGGACCAGCGGTGCTGGTAACACTGACAACTGCTGATGTTAAGCCTGTGGTGGGGTTGCCCCCGCTTTGCGAGGTAATAGTGGGAGATTGCATAGATGGCCTTACGAGCGTGACTGTGGGAACACTGTTCAGAGAGGGCTGAGACGAGATCACAGTCGAAGTGACAGCGTTCTGCGCATTCGTCGAAGAGGTTTGAATAATAGTGCTAGATGGTACGGACAAAACTGCTGCGGTTCCTTTAGTCACAGAGCCAGGTCCGTTATTGACAACAGTGACAGCGGGCAGCGAGTTGTTGCCGCTGCTGTCACTAGGCGCGCCTCCGGGAATATGCGAGTTCACCACAACATTACTTCCATTCAAAGTTTGAACACTAGTCGCTCCGGGTTTCCCGATCCCAGACGCAGCATCGGGCACTGCTGTAACAACACCACTAGCTGTCCCCGTCTTGGACAGACTCTGTCCGGCTGTCATGCTCGATCCCGCCGCTGATGTGGTCCCGGCTGCTCCATCCATGGTTGAACCGTGGGACCTCGCACTGTTAATGACACCTCCTTGCACTCCTGTCCCTACAGCAGCGGAAACACATGAAAAACAAGGGGAATGGCGAACGTTTTCCAATGCAACTCACAGATTACCATTAGTTTCGCAAAAGAAAAAGTGCGGCTAAATTAGATAAAATCAGCAGAACAACGTGACCAAAATTAGCTAACGTTAGCTAACCGGAGTGGGCAGCTATCTTACCTGCTTTAGCGAGCTCTTGTTGTGAAAGTCCCATTTTGCTGCCCTGGACATTGGAATTACTACCTACAGCTGAGTTGCCAACGTGATTTGCTGTAGACTGGACCCTGGTCGTGGTGTTAACGTGACCTGCTCCTGTTAGCTCAGACTCCAGAGATCCGACTAGATCACTAACTACTTTTTCGTCCACCTCTGTGTTGAAGAAAACATCATCCAGCAAATCGGAGCCCGCCGCCATCTTTGCCCAGCTACGCTCGCTCGTGAGACGCATGCGCCGATTGGATGTACCCTCCATGACGAGGCCTTCCCCGGCGCTCTGATTGGTTTCTTCCAGAAATAAAGCTTGGAATAAATGGTTACAAGCTGCAGTGTAGGGTGCCAGCTCTGTCAGACGGCACCAGAGGAAAACAAGGAAACCAGACAGGGAGCTGCTTTCGGTGGGACTTTGCCACAGCGAAGAGCCTCTCTGGGACAGTTTTGATTATGCAGAATGTGTATTTGCAGATTTATGGACACCATCGAAACGTTTTTTTTTATCTATTTAAGTTGTTAGTAGACGACTCAAAATGGCTGCGTTGTATTTTTTTTTACCAAGGGACCGACAGCAGCTGTTGCCTCGGCGCTCACCACAGCGCAGTGACATTACCGGGATGTCAAATAACTGACAAGAGCGGATAATTGCAGTGATCAGTTTAGACAATTAGTTGTTTTGCAGTATTCTGTGAAAGGCGTACGTTGTAAGGGTGTATTTTGTGTGGAAAAAACTTCCTAAACTATTAACTTCCAAGGCTGCTGAGAAAACTCCTGATACAAATAAAAAACTAACATGGATCTACCCGAACCAAATAACTCCGCCCACACAAACAGCCCCCACCTCTTCACCCCCGCAAAAAATAAAAATAAAAATAAATGTATTACACAAACATCATCCTACATTTATATCAGACCGTCCATTCATGAGGAGCCACAGAGTTTAGGATATTCGGGACTGACAGCGAATCAGACCAACAGTGGCTGTCTCATTATGCTCAGGTGTGTCTATCTAAATCAATGGGCGTGGTCCCCGTTCACCTGTGGACTTCATTCTATAAATTCCTTCCGATCGCTTCACAGCACGAATGCTGCACTTGACGTGAGTTATTGCAGTATATCAAACAACAGTATAGCCTACATAGTTTACAGCCTTGCTACTGGCAATGAGTTCAGCAAAGCCGTACATTGGCTGTAAAATAGGGCTAATTTCAAAAGCTCAAAATCGCTATGAGGGTATCTTATATACAATTGATACAGTGAACTCAACAGTTGTACTGGCGAAAGGTGAGTTGTGATGGCCTATTTTTTTTTTTTTTTTTATAAGTTTTGCTTTGTATTTTTAAAGGATAACAACCCAATTAAGATGACTGGAAAATGTCTCATTTAAATCTGAGCTTGTGAAGCTTTTGATCAGACATTCTTCTCTTGACTAGTTAAGTGTTTTGGAACGGAGGGAAGACCCACTGACAGGCCAGCACCACCCAAAGATGACATCTATGAGTACATCACTTTCCGGGGAAGTGACATTAAGGACATCACACTGTGTGAACCTCCAAGATCTCACCATGGCCTGCCCCAGGATCCAGCAATATTGCAGGTATAGAGTTGAATGGCTCACAGCCCACAGTATAGCAAATTTAAAAGCTGACAAAATATTTAATGGACTCAGTAGGAGGTGGTAAGTTGAACATCTGTGTTTTGGTTCAGTCCAGTGGAAGCTCTTCAGGCCTCTACTCAGCCCAAGCCCCATTCAGTCCCCTAAGGATGCCCTCCTACCACCAGCTTGCTGCCAGCTCTCTCCTTAATCAACAGTATGCTGCAGCTCTTGGCCTTGGTAAGTCAACGAGAGCAAATTCCTACAGGCTCAACTGAACATAAACCCACACCGTAATAATCACTGTAATCTCACAATATGTTTCAGCAAGTGCTTTAAATACTAGCTTGGTGGTTTTGTTCTCCATGCAGGGCCTGCACTTCAAGGCCCACAAGTTAGAAGGGGCCCCATGGTGGAAAAGGCTGTTCAAACCATGCGTGTGGACAAATCTAATCAGAGGAGAGGTTTGACTGTAGCCCAGGACCAGCGCTGGGAGAGTAGGAGGCCCCAGAGGACTAGACGAGGGAGCTCCCAGACCAGAAGGGGCACTGGACCCACCAGTAAGCAGGCAGGCTTCCAGGGATGAGAGGCAACATGGAATATGTTCAACTAATTGGCCTGTGTTTGCCTGTTTACTCAAATGAAATACTGTTATTTGTTTAAGAGACTTCAAAGATTTTTTCTGTTCTGCCTGGGGGGAGGGGGATTTTCCTGTTTCACCTTGTCCATTTTGTGTAACTGTGTCCCTAATTTTTTTTTTTTTTTAAAGTGAAGTCAAGCCCAGGTGTGTTCAATGCTCAGCAGGGACCATCTCAAGAACAGAGTGAAGGGAATTATGAAAATTGTCCCCCACCAAGAAGACAAGGTAATTGTTCATACATATAGATTGCTAAAATTGTGCATTTGCTGGGTGGAAGTTCATGTTTATAACATCAGACAACAAATCATCCCAATACAACAAAATGTCATTAATGCATTTTTTTTTTTTCCCTTTTTTTTTTTTTTTTTTTTTAAACCTTAGGAGCTCGAAAGCGCAGGAACCGCAGTAGAGGCCAACTCATGGTGGGAAATGTTCAATCTACCACCCTGAAGTTTGAGACGGACTTTGATTTTGATTCCTCAAATGCACAGTTCAATAAAGAGGAGCTGGAGAGGGAGATGCAGGACAGGTTGAATATGAAAGGTGAGTTGCATCACAAAATGGCCACAAACGCACTGCTATGTTTTCATCTGAGCAGCGATGCTATGTGTGTGACACTATAAATTGTATTTAAGATAATTAGACATTAAGCCAGCCGGTGCTTTCATAGTCCCAGTGTTCCATCCAGGGTGCAGCACATGTTTATCCAATCTCTCTTCAGAGGGAAATCATGAGGGAGAGGAAAAGGAAGAAGGAGAAGATTCACACTCTAATGAAAAGAGTCCAGAAGATGGTCTGTTTGGGCCAAAATGCTACTACGACAAAGCAAAGTCCTTCTTTGACAACATCTCCTCTGATAATAAGTCCAGGTAAACCCTAGTTGACCCACTTATTCCTCAATGTCCAAAGTAACACATGAGTGACTTTGCTGTCCTGTGTATGTGAGTATATGCCTTCTATTAGTTTTTTCAACCATTTCAGACTGACCTGGGCAGAGGAGCGGAAGCGCAATGTTGAGACCTTTGGCGTTCCTGGCCGGTTCCTGAGAGGACAAGGCTTCAGAGGGGGATACCATGGACGGAGAGGGCGGGGCGCTGCTTACAGTTTCCCCTCTCTGAGAGCCAGGGGCGGACAGCTGTAAAGGTCAGTTTGACACAAAGGCCATGATCCCCAAATCAATCTATCCAAACAACAAACACATGATCAACATGCTGTGTTTAATGTAGCTACTCTTTGCACTCTTATGTGCAACATCATCGTTGGGTCATGGTCAGTCTTGTGATCTTTAGGCAATAATTTGGTTTGCTTCCATATTGCTACTTAATTTATGTCCTTTCTGTCCTCAGGACTCATTTTGGATATGGATTGCTCGGTCAATTAAATTGTCCACTGTATACACCATTAGAATTATTTTCTTTTTTTCTTCCCTTGTCCATATTTGGCTTATGAAGGCTTTGTTTTTTTCTCTTTCTATCAACCGGTGACAGTTGATGGCAAATTAGATGGGAAGTGAATGTTTATGTTTCTCTAGGTTTTTTTTTTTTTTCCCTGCCACATTAAGACTTTGATTGCTAAAATTTTCAGTTGAATTCATGTTTAAGAATTAATCTTTGTTGCTTCACTTCTTAGATTGTTGATCATGATTTGTAGATTCAACATGACTAACAAAAGTTTTGTAAATAATTGTAAATATTGTCATCGTAAAATGAACATTACTGTTTACAAAGTCTGTAAGACTTAAATCCCGTGCATTGCATTGCTTTATTTTTCTGTCATTTTGAAGCAATAAAGTGAAAATATTCTATAAATAAACGGGACATTGCTGATGCACTTGTTTGTCTCTGAGGCTGTATTTATTCCTCCCAAGTCAATGGAAGAAGATGTTATATTGTCACTATATCAGTCACTATCCAAGCTTGGATAGCAGACTTGGAGTATCTTTAAGTTAATATTCTTTAAAGTAGTAGCCTACACAAGATTATTCTTTACTCTGGAACAGTATGCATGCTTCTAAGTCAACAGCTCTTTATTATATTGGGTAAAGGAAAGATCTTTAGCTTGTCAATACTTAAATCAGTGTCTTTCACAGTGTGGAAGCAAAATTTCATTGCTTTACTCCAGAGACCCTTGCACAGACAGAAAGGTGACTATTTTGGTCACGGGGTTCACAATCTTTATTACCACCCCGCCTACAATATAAACTTAGTATGCCTCTGTATTGTCCACTTCTGTACTATTAGGCAACAACAAAATTCTATGGGGTTCCTTAGGACAAAATCCAGCGGGGAAAAGTTTGGGAGCCATTGCTTCCTTTAAATAACTTGTGAAAAGATGCGCAGTAGATGTCAAGTGCATATTGTGACAATATTGTCTAAATTCTATGAAAAACAAAACGAAAGAGGAAACCTGTATTATGAAACATGCATCTGAACAACGGACACTGTGAGCATAAAATTGCAATGTGATATTTTTAGATGGTTTTTTTGGTGAAACTTTTGCAACCGCTCTCCCACAATTGGCCCACAGTCTCGCTCGGCGCACTGTGCAGCGTGTAAAATGTAGACCCATTGGCTTTCATGAATCAAAGGATACCCCCTCTACTGTGAGGAAAGTGGTAGGCTACTCACTGTTCGGGCTGTACCAAAAACTGAGGGAGAGGGATTTTTCCACTTCAAACAACGGTTTATTATTTATGCAATTGTTTTCATACAGAACAAACACACAGTTTCAGTAAAATTACATATTTAATCACATTAAGAAAAATCAAGTGCTTTCCAATCTGTTCTCTTTGTTTAAAGAAGCTGATTTTCTCAATACCCCCATTTCCTGGTAATGGGGAAACTATGTAGCCAAATAGAGGGCTGCGCTCAAGATAATAAATATTAGAATAAAAGAAGCGCTTTTATTTCCCATATGACAAAATGTCGGTGGCATTTTCATCGGCGCGCCCCAGGAGTAAAGGGGAGGTGACACAGCAAACGATTCAAAAGGTAAAAGCCTTTCTGATGCGTTGGGGCGTTTGTGATAAGAAAAGATTTTATTCTAGTCTGGATGGGAGTGTGCGGTCCGCCGCCAGTGCGGAGAAAGTAGCTTGTGGTGAATATCAGAAGAAATGGCAACTGGTATTGTAACGTTACAGTCAATTGAAGGTGCGAGCCAAACAAAGCCATGATGATGTACCGCTACATAGGCTCAACTCACTGGCTGGATCCCTAAATGTCCATTGGGAGGAGGTTATTCTCGTTGCTTTTTCCTGATAGATGATGAATGTTTTTGTAGGTAAAACAGATAAAGGTGTTGTTTTGCGCTTGATATCAAAGAATGATCATTTTAAAGCACAGCATCTTTTTTTTTTTTTGCTGGGTTTAGTTGGTTTATTTTAAGACAAGCAGTGTCCCATCTTATGTTTAAATGTTGATGCTGGACACCCACATTGTGACAAAAAATACAAGCATCCAATGAGAATAAAGACGGGGTGGTATAGGATGGAGGGAAAGTGAGCAACGCAGGACAAGCCGGAGCCATACGCTATCCAGACTGCCGCTTCTTTATCCTTGATTGAACCATGTGGGTTTACAGAGATGTGTTTTGGCTGTTGGTAAAATGCACTACTCACACTTACCACAGCTTGTCCACACACTGACTTTCAAACGACGTCCTAAATGAGGACTGTGAGAAGCTTCTTTAAGTGTGAAGAGACAGTGGCTCATTCGGCTATGGCAACATTATGAAAAAAGAAAAAAAAAAATCTGACCCAGAAAAATGTGTTCTTAGAGGCGGGTGCAAGTTCTGAGAATCCAGGACACTTTCAGTCTCTGCAATGTTTAAATATGGCACATTTTTAGTGTATAATTTACTCTGCACTGCGAACTGAGGTTGTTTTGTTTTTTGTCCCCTTAAAGATGCTGGATGAAAACCATCATCTAATACAATGCATAATGGATTACCAAAGCAAAGGCAAGACAGCGGAATGCACACAGTAGGTGTCCTGTATTATTTTTCTTCTGTGTGATGGCTTGTAAATGTCACATTGAATGTATAATGGCAACAATGGTGGTGGAATCTGTTTTCTACTTTTTGACAGGTATCAGCAGATCCTGCACAGAAATCTTGTTTACTTGGCCACAATAGCAGATTCTAATCAGAACATGCAGTCACTACTACCTGCGGTGAGTCTGTCAGGAGGTTTCAGCAACACTTGGACTTCATGCAACACAGCAGATCCTTCCTCTCTGGCCATCCACCCACCTCTCTCTCACACACCCTCTCCCTCATCTCTCTCGCGTTTTTCAATAAACCCCCATAATAATAATCTAAGATGCAAAGATATCAGTTCTTAAACATGAATCCAGTTGATAAGTTTAAGAATCATAGTCTTATAGGGTAGATTTGGGTAAACTACCTTAAGGCACAAAAATAAACATTCTTTTCCCATCTAATTTGGCAACTGTCATCAGTTGATACAACAAACAAAAATATTGTCTTCATAAGCCAATTTTGGACAGCAGGGGAAATAAAGGACAAAACGATTAGTCACTCACAAAGTACAGTGGACCATTCAGTAGACTAAGCCATCTATATCCGAAATGAGCTGTGAGTACAGAAAGGAAACAAATGAAGAACTGGCAATATGGAGGCATACTAAGTACACACACATCCTCCCCCTCATCTTCACTCTCTCATAAACTGTGCCAATCACAACTGATTCACATATATCTTCACTTTCACAGCCTCCCACTCCCAACATGTCTATGGGTCCTGGAGGGATGGGCCAGAGCGGGGCGCACTCTCAGAGCAACCTCAACGACAACATAGCTCCAGGACTGCCCCCCACATCAATGATGCAGAGTCAAATGAGCAATGGTGAGAGCTCATCACGTATGTGCACTGCTAAACTCTTGCTCATGTGAACGTGTTTTTCCCCCACACAAACTCAAACTTGATATGCACACACACACAAACAGCTCCATCTTGTTGTCCGCCCTCCGTCTCGAGTGCTCGTCTGTTCCTGACTTTGCTGCATGTCTGTCTGTCTGTCTGTCTGTCTGTCTGCGCACACCTTGTCTCGTCTGTCAGGATACCTCTCTTGTTAATTATCTTACTGCTTGCAAGCCTCTTTGGTCTTAAGTCCAGCTAATGGTCTAATAGTCAGATTTGCGTGCTGTTAGCTACTTTTGCTTCCCCTCTGTTCCTAATCCGTATGATTTTTTGCACCCACGATTAACATCATTCATCATTCTAGCCCTACTACTACTACGCAAGCTTCCAGTAAAGATGAACTGAATGTGTTTCCATGATGAATATGATATGGTACCGCATGGGACTGTGTGCTGGCTGCTCTGACTGTGCGTGTGTGTCGTCAGGCCCCAGCCATGCCCCCATGCAGCAGCAGCAGTCTGGTCAGGTGCAGTCGGCTATTCCCTCCTCATCCCTCAGCCTGCCAGCCAGCGGCTACGGCGGCTCGGCCTCAGCCTCCGGCTACAGCCACGCCGTGCCCCCCTCCCAGGGCAGCATGATCCAGGGCCCCGGGCCCGGCTATGGCTCTTCCTCCTCTTCTTCCTCCACATCCTCATCCTCCTCTTCCTCCTCCTCCCGCAGCAACCTCAACATGCAGTCCAACCAAGGTGAGCCAGGTAGAGGAGCCCAGTCACCAGGAAGCAGTCCATTCTTAGCCATGGAAAGGAATATTTAGAGGCTTAGAAAATGAAGCCAGGACACCAAAATACTGAGCACTGATCATTTTGATAAGCCTTAAGTTGCAAGATGCCTTACTTGTTCCTTTGATAGGATGCAAGATTTGACATTTAGACATGAGAGGGAGTGATAATAAAAGTTATGCCTCTCAAGTGTGAAACCTGATTTCGAGCTGATTTTTGACTCAAACAAGAAGTAAGATGGATGGTTAAGTGATTTATGAAATGTCACTGAATGTGTTCATAGCAAAGATTCATCGCAGCATTCATAGTAATCCCTGGCTCTCGAACATAACTTTTGCTCACACACAGACTCACCAATCTCCAAATTCCTTGTTTGTCCAGTATGACCGTCAAAAAAAACCAAACACATTCAGTTCATCAAAGAGGTTTTTCCTGCCTCCCCCCTCCTTCCTTCTGGAGTTCTTTCCCCCACCTCCCTGCTCCAGGCTTACCTCTCCTAATCTCTGACCCCCGACCCTGAGATGCAGCCCTTCTCTCCCTGGATGTCCATGTGTATTTATCTCTGTTTATGCACTGACTTCACTGGCTTTGTTTGCATTTATACCTCAGAGCATCTTGAAAGCTTCTCTTCAAAGAGATTTTTTTAAGAGACCCCTGACTGCCATGGACCCCCTGGCTTTTCCCGTACCCTGACTGCCATGGAAACCCCTTTTACATCTGTTTATTTTACAATTTAATTAGTCTCAGTTCTGAGGATGTTGTGTATGCCTTTGCTCATTTTGGCGTTGAGTGTGTCTGTGTGTATTAATGTATGAGATCTCTCCCACGTAATTCCACCTCCTTCCCAGTCTCCATGATGCACCAACAGTCAGCCACCCCGCACTACTCGTCAGCCCAGGCCGGGGGCCAACACTATCAGGGACAGCAGGCCATGGGCATGATGGGTCAGGGCAGCCAAGGAAACAGTATGATGTCTCAGAGGCCCATGGGAACCTACCGCTCTTCACAGCAAGGTAGGTGGTGATGACTTCTCTCTTCACGGTGCGGCGGTCTGGCAATGAAGAAACTCTAGAAACATGTTTATTCAGCATGGGCTCAATGAGTATGTGTGGGTGTGTGTGTTTGAGTGCGAAAGTATATAGATGGTTGTGTGAGAGAATTAGGAAGTGTTTGGATTGAAGTGGTCAACAGGTTTTCATGAAGTTTGGCTATGGATGGTAGTCTCTCACAGTTCCCAGATGGATGGAAAGGCTAAGATCGGAAGCTACAATGGGTTGCATTTATTCCTGATAAGTATTTTCATGGTAACCTGGTATCAGTGTTTGACTTTGAAGATCATAAAGTCAGAGTGATATTGAAGCTGTGTAATTTCGACTGTCCCAGTGGCCGGCCTGCAACTTTAAGAGGCAGACTGGAGATATATCACTCTTGTCACATTGGGTCCCTGTCTCTGTAAATCACTTTACTCATGCTGTGTCAGCGTGCGCCTAATAATAGCTTCACCAAGTCCCGTTGTGTCTTTTGAAGGATGAGGACCAGGCACGTAACTCGTACAGTAGACACTTGAAAAGGATGGGAGACTGTTTCCAAGGTAACAGGACATGCCTCTAGTCTGAGGTTGTAAGTCCTCATTTACCCTGATAGGCTACTCTATTATCCTTGCATGACTTGGTGAAGTATGTCTGGATAGAACTGTGTTATTATGACATTGTTGCGTCTTAAGTTAGGCTGGGTGATTTCTGATTGGTTGTGGGGCTGTTGCTAGGGCTCCTCTATCAACTGTGGTTCCTTGGCGATATCGCGTAGGATCAGATATACCGCTATGAGATTGTTTTGCTATTGTTGTAGAACTTAAGATGAAAATGTTTTGTATGGTACAGCTCATCTCTGTAATTGGGAAATTTTCTGCCCATTATGATTTGGAAAGGAGTTTAAGCCGTGCACGGTTCCTTTGTGCTTCTTGCGGTTTTTGTTGTCGTCGTTTTCCTGAGTTTGTCAGATAGACTGTAAAGGGAAGGAGTGGAATCTGGAGTTTCTGCACACCACCGCCAAGCAGAGATCAGATTCTCCCTGATAATTGGCTTTCTGTAATCTTCATTTTCTCCTCAAAATTACATTTCATATCATTTTCATGGAATTATTCATTGCTCCAGTCTAATGAGCATCTCCAAATATTTGGGTTGGCCTGAAATGGCTTCCTTCAGAATTTTTTGCTCTAGCGAGAATAGACATCATTTGAGCATAAGTTCTCAACCAAATTGTAACTCTCATGTTAATTCTTTCACTCTATCATTTTTGTTGCTTCTTCACTAAATAAGGAATCACAGGAAAGGTGTCCATAGTATCATCCATTACAGCCTCTCCTTTGTTTTTTGAATACACACTCAGACACACATTCAAACACACACATGCACACACAAACACAGCTTCTGGCTATCCAATTGCCCAAGTGTCCTGGCCCAGCCCCCTTTAGTTACCAACACAGCGGCCAATTAGTCCAACCACCTGTTTAACCAATCGTGGTGTCGCCTGTCTTGCAGGATCTGCACAGCAGTACATGGGACAAGACGAGTTCTACGGAGAGCAGTATGGACACACTCAGAGCTCCAGCGAGCCCATAAACCAGCAGTATTACCCTGATGGTAATCATGCACAGCCTTAAACTTTATACACACAGCTCTCAAACACACAAACACATCTCACAGATCATGCACTCATGTACAGTACATGCCATTTTTCTCCCAGCACCATCCCACAGGCCTGAGCCAGATTTACCGCAGCGCTAAAGCTTCAACTCTTTTCCTCTCAGTCTTGGTCTTTCTTTCCCTTGTTGTGGGAGTTGAAAAGTATTGAAAAAAAGAATTTGCAAGGGGCTGACGTTGGTCTCAATTCTGTTTCCTCCCAGTGTGTCTGTGTCCATACTGTCCCCTTTGGTGTGCCGAAATTTCAGATTTCAGAAAGTGTTGTCGCAGTTTGTTGAGGACAGAGCACAAACTACTTCCAGGCAGGGTGTTTGTTTGTGCTTTGTGTGTTCTGAGTTCATAATTAAGTGAGAAGTCTGGCAAATGTTGTTTGTGCTTGTAATTTTGTCATCGCACATGTATTATAAATGTGCCTGCAACTGTGAGAGGAATAATCTCTGTTCAGTATGTAAGTGGGTTTTGCTGTCTTGGCAGAGTTGTGTTTGCATGTGTTGAATCCTGTTCTCTTCAGGTCATGGAGAATACACATATCAACAGTCTTCATATGGAGAGCAAGGCTACGAGAGATCCTTCGATGAATCTTCACAACACTACTATGAAGGAGGTACCAATTACCCTTAAATCAATTGATTGTCATTGGTTTTATTTGTTAATTTATTTTTTAATCTAGAACCATGTGTTTGTTTGTCCATGTGCTGAAACTAAAGTGTATCGCCAAGGCTACGTTCACATAGCCAGGCCTTAATACTCAATTCCGATTTTTTGCTCAGATCCAATTTTTTTTTCTTAACTGTTCTGTTTCATGTTTGAAAAGTGACACATGAACAGACATCTACCATGAAATGACCCGCATGCGCAAATGAACAACAACAAATGACGTCATATTTGCGAGACAGTACATGATGGAAGCTGGTGAAGTTGCGGTCCAAGCGTTAATTTTAAGGAATATTTGTCTTTTGACTTCTATCCTCCATCTTTTTCTGAAGTGCACCAATGCAGAGTGGCGATGACAGTAATCTCCGTAACTGCATATCAGATATGTATCAGATCTAGGACCACATGTAGTTCACAGCTGTAGTGTGAATGTGACCTAATTGACAGCATTAATAGTTGGCTCTATACCTGTTTGTGTTTCCCTGCAGGTAACTCTCAGTACAGTCAGCAGCAGGCTCAGTATCAGCAGGGCTCCGGCCAGCAGCCCTTCAGCCAGCAGCAGTACTCTTCTCAACAGGGCTACAGTGGACAGCCACAGGGATACGGTTAGGACAACTCACATAAATCCACATTCACACAGACAAAGACACACACACACACTTAAATTGACTGTACCATCTCCCTCCAGGGCCCGGCCAGGGTGGCTCCTCACAGTATTCTCAGTATCAGCAGGGTCAAGGCCAGCAGTACGGCTCGTACCGCTCCACCCAGGGAGGCCCTGCAGCACAGACACAGAGACCCTACGCCTACGAACAGGTACAGCACATTAGATCATACTTTCTCAGATTTCTCTGAACTTTTGTGTTACAGGCCAACATCCATATAAAATATGCAAAAAAAGGCTTTTGAACCTCTTTGATATTTTTTTAGACATTCTTGTAGTACCCGCATCCATGGCTTTCTGCCATGGACATTTCTGGTGCCAAGTAGTACTGATAATCGTTTTCTTTTTCCAAACAAAAACTTGTTGAAATAGTACAGCACATAATAGGGCACACAACTGCAGTGCACTCTGTAAGTAGTTGGGGCCTCAAAAATACATACATAAGGAGCCAGATTGTACTAGCCCCTTTGCATCACCCCTAAAACTCTCAATTGCAGCAGCTCAAGATATAAAGCATTGGGTACTTTTTATTTTCTCAATTACAATACATTGTTATCATGTTTACTGAGTTTATAAGGTAGTTACTTACACATAAAAAAGTCCTGAATGTGGTTATGTGTAGAAAATGGTGGGTAATGTAGATTTACAATGATACTTTTGTACTTTACTGCACTATCTCACAATATAAACACCGAAGTGAACAATATTCTGTATAAAACGCAATCTAAATTTACAATGTAAATGATCTTTTTACCTTGCAGGGTCAGTATGGAAACTATCAGCAATAAAGTATCACTTTGTTTTCCTGTTGGATGAAAAGGATAAAGGAATGGTTCTGGGAATGCCACTCAACAGTGTTGTGCTGTGGATTACAAGACCTGACTGCATCAGATTTAGATTACCCTCTTGTTCATCGTCCTTCTAGCTAAGAATAAATAATCTGGTCAAACATGATGCTTTCCTCCTCCGTTTCGCTCACTACAGGGTCGTAGCTGAAGGTGTGCGAGGGCTACCAGCCACCCTGCGGAGAGTCAGGGTGCGTTTAGAATAAAGACACTTAATGCAAACCTTTAATATGGATAATAGGGTACTATTAAAGGAATTGCAAAGTCATTAGTTATGCCTCAGCACTTGCCTTTGTATATCATTATCTTCCTTTTCCTTTTATCTCTGTTTGCCTTTGAATCCTTATCCCATCCCTCTACTTTATTGTTTTTCTTTACCAGCTTCTTCCTTGTTTTTCCTTCACTGGGTGCATAGAGCAGGTCCTCGGTTTGTGAGACTGTGGCTATAAAAAAAAGCAAATTAGACTTTTGGCAAAAGGAAACGTTACTTGATATTTATCTAATAGACTAGATCCAGCTTTAATCCGTAGTAGAGACACTGTTATATCTCATGGTAAGGGAAATTAATTTTTATGAAGGTGAAAATGTTGGTCCTTGTACCTGACTTGATCAGGGACGTATGTCTGTGTTAGTCAAGCTGTGATGTGTTTCTGTGTGGTTTAACATTCTGTGTTTTCACTCTGTCTTAATATCTGCATATGTCTTATTGAGGTAATAGGCACAATAGATAGCCGACTGGTCCGGACTTAGGAGTGTGTGTCATTGACCATGATAACCATATGTAGTGGTAGTATTTTGTCACTTAATTTTTGTTTTATTCCATGGCATTGTTCTGCACACACACAAATCTTTATTGTGCAGAATTTAGAGGTGTCATACTATTCAGCTATGATTTTATATTGTTACACTTTGCCACTTTGTCTGCACTTTAATTTATTTTACAGTGATGGTGTATGTTATTGTAGTGCAATTTAAGCTGTTTTTTAAGAAATGATCCTCAAAAAGCCAAAGTAACACAGGGACAGAGCAGTAGAATGTGTCCTGCACCTCTACTTCAATAAGTGCAATACACTCAGTCATGTTGGGGTTGGTTCTCGTTAGTGTGGACTTGTATACCTTCTTTGTAGTTTCTACACGTACAAACATGGTAAAGTCTACGGTCGTGTTGTTTGTTCATCTTATGTCATTAAGTATTACGTTTGTTGCAGATATCAAGTGACTTTTTATGTTTTGGAAATTTATTTTCTGTGTTTTCTATGTGATGTATTTTATGGATTACGTAAGGTTGTTCGCAAACATAAAGCTTACTTCAGTGTTGTTTTTTCAGTGAAAACTTTTAATCATCATCTTCTGTGTTAGAGGAAAAATATTTAATGATAATAATAAGACAAGTGTTAAAGGGGATATAGTGTCGATTTTAAGACAAGCGTATATGACTATGTCCTACAAGCACACTTGCCTTATTTAGTTCTTAATTTAATTAATTAATTTGTTAATTGTTAACACTGTCTGTCTGTCTGTCTGTCTATCTAGCTATCTAGCTATCTATCTAGCTATCATCAAGTACACTATGGACAGATATTATGTTTTTATGTCAAATTATTTAGAGAGCACCTCTGGCCATTATGCTAATCACAGTTTATTACACAGGAATATGATTTGTAATAAGGATTCTATAATTGTGAGGGTCCAGCTTTGGGGTAATAATGTGTATTAACTCAGTGATAACTATGAATATGAATGGTTGATACTGTAGTAACTCAACTTACCCCAGAGGGGGCAACACAATAGTTGCAGTGTTTTCGCTGTCAAACAGCTAAATAACTATATGCCACTCAACAGTGACAATCACAGGCTTCTCTACACAAAGTTACAACGTATCTGTATCAATGTTTCATTTTGCTGTGAATTGAATATGTACGACAGTGTTTTCAAGTTCTTTATAGTGTGTCATCATTGATCTGGGTGGTAGCCCTTGTGTGTGTGTGTGTGTGTGTGTGTGTGTGTGTGTGTGTGTGTGTGTGTGTGTTGGAGAAAGAGCGAGAGTCAGGTTTGGTCTGAATATTCCAATATGAATGTTATCCGCTGATCTACTGTAAGACTGCATTGCCTGTTCTTTTCAGCTGTTTGTTACTGTTTATTATATAAAATAAACTGACATTCACCTTTTGTAGGTCTGACTTTTGTGTAGTTCAATAAAGAAGTGCTAGCATTAGTCACAGATTACAATAAGAGTCTAGGTTGTATGCGAAATTGGGCTACATATAATGTACTAGGCTAGTGTGTTATTGCTAAAGAACATGCGGTTTCTAAGTTAATGTAGGATACTTATAAATGTAGGCTAATCTCTGCCCCTGAGAAGAACACACACTACAACACAATAACGTAGTAGACATGGGCCTAAGACGTCTTATTAAGCAAAGATGTTATAAGTAAATCGATTCCTTCCGACATGATTATTGTGTTTAATCATTGAGAGAACCGTAAAGGAAGACATAACATCGCACTTGCTGACTACTGCTACAACGTAGGGGTTGTGAAGGTATGCGAATACAAAATCGCTTTTCAACGCACTCTTACCGGACCCTTCTCGCTTTCCGTAGTTGTCATCGCTCACAGAGATACTACTGAAGCTAAACAAAGTTAGCTGTAGTCTGCGTTCTAGCAGTAGGTAATATATGCCGTTGGACATGCCTATCCTAACTTTAGTTTGGCTCTGTGTTTTTAGGTATTGATGTCCATCGTAAAGTGATATAACTTTACGCTTTCTTGACAGATTCCCGGTTTGCTCGTTGCTCGCAATGTGTTCATGGGTCGAGGCAAACGGTTAGCTACTTTTAGAATAATAACATTATTCTGCTGAATGTCACAATGTTGACAACGTTGTCGAGGGTTAAAGCCCCGAGGTGTCTTTCTCCAGACATACTTTTAGGATACATATTTAGACACGGAAGGAATGAGTTGAGCTTATTCAGCCACAGTAGTTTTCCAGTGTCATCAGCGGCGTTGAGACGGAAAGCCGCTGGCGGTGTCAGAGATGTCAGCACTACCTGCACGCGAGGCGCCAAGGTCCGAGGGAATCACAAGAAAGAAATGTCTGAAAAGAAACTGGTATGTGTGTAAGCTGTGTGATCATACCATGTATTCCACCACCAATCAGCGTTGCTTGATTCTGAAAACTAATGAAGCCAACTGTATAACATGACATTTTGTTGTGGCCCCATAGACCCGTTACTTTGTTGACCATCGCCATGTGAAGCTAGTGGCCGGGTCAGGTGGTAAAGGAGCCAGCACCTTTCACAGTGAGCCCCGGAAAGAGTGGGGCGGACCAGATGGAGGGAATGGGGGTGATGGGGGAAACATCATCATTAAAGGTAAGCGATTGTGTGCTGAGACTGACACTGGTCTGTTTACCATGTGTTGTACAACTTACCCATCCTATGTACACACTCATTATGATGAAATGCAGGCTGCTGCTGGAAAGTAGCTGGACTTTTGCGGAGGAAATCAGTGCTGTTGAAAGGTTTCATGTCAACATAGTCACTGACAGAGTCTCAATATGGTTAGGCTCCATGCTGCCTGCATCATGCCACAAGGTGTTTCCATCTGTATCCCTTATTTGCGTGCTTTCAGTTAACCGGCTTGTCAAATCATTGGCGCAAGTAGCTCCGGTTTACAAGGGAGAGGATGGGCAATCTGGGGGCAACAAGAACTGTTACGGTCGGAATGGCAGCGCAACCTACATTTTTGTGAGTCCATACATTCGCTTATGGTTGGAATCTAACCTACAAACAGTTCTGTCATATTTTTAGTACATGTAAAACCTGGTGCCTGATCTGACGCTCTGATATTTTTCCCTTTGCAAAGGTACCATTAGGCACTGTGGTGAAGGAGCAGGGCAAGACAGTAGTGGACCTTTCTGAGCACGGCCAGGAGTATCTGGCTGTATTTGGAGGGGCCGGGGGGAAGGGGAACCGATTCTTTCTGTCCAACGAGAACCGTGCCCCGATGTCAGCCACCCCAGGAATTAAGGGCCAGGAGAGGGTCCTCCAGCTAGAGCTACGCACCATGGCCCATGCTGGACTGGTGAGGAAAAAGGAAAATGTTGAACTAGGGAGTACCTTGGATTGTTGTAGCTTCCTGGCTATGATAAAAGCCCGAAAATCGTCAGTCATCATTCTGAAAAGAGAGAAAAAAGAACAGCTCTGTTCTCCTCTCACAAATCACAGGACAAGAGAAACTGATAAAGATGACTAACGTTTTTCAGACTTATATTATGGTCAGGAAGCTACTACAACCCAATGTACTCCAAGGTTAAACATCACTTTAAGCTTATGTTATAAAAAGAACATTGGCATAATGGTGTATTTAAGTGTATTGGTGCATTCAGCACTGCAGAAGCACCTGATATTGTTAGATGTATTGTAAAAGTAATGAATTGATTTTTTTCTCTCTACCACTTCAGGTTGGATTTCCAAACGCGGGGAAATCATCGTTGTTGAGGGCCATCACCAATGCCAAGCCTGCTGTAGCTGCCTACCCTTTTACAACACTCAACCCACATGTGGGCATAGTCAAGTACAGGGATCATGAGCAAGTAGCAGGTAGTTGATTTTAGGCCAATTGTGATACAGCACACTGATTTACTAAAGGATAAAGACAATCATGCACTGCATAATTTGTATTCTGATGTATATTGCTGTTTTCTTACATACACTGTAATGCGAGGGTATCCTCTACAACACTTGTCCCGTTTTTTAAATATTCTGTTCCCCTCGCTCTGTCCAGTGGCTGACATCCCGGGGATCATTCGTGGGGCTCATCAGAACCGCGGCCTGGGCATCTCTTTCCTGCGACACATAGAGCGCTGTCGGTTCCTGCTCTTCGTTCTGGACCTGTCTGCTCCAGAACCTTGGACCCAACTGCAGCACCTGCGCTACGAACTAGAACAGTATGAGCGTGGTCTGTCCCACCGGCCTCACGCCATTATCGCCAACAAAATGGACCTGCCAGAGGCCCAGGGGAAGCTAGAAACCCTAAAGAGCCACGTCACCCAGAGGGTCATCCCCCTGTCGGCTCTCACTGGACAGAACACAGAGGAGCTCGTCCTGCACCTCAGAGAGCTGTATGATGGATACCTGCAGGGAGAAGGCAGCGGGGCAGGCACAACCACAAGGTGGTAGTAAAAACTGTTTCCTCAACTCATAATGTTCTGTGGTTTGTAAGTATATTTGTGTTACTGTAACATATGAAATGTATTTAAATTGTTTAATAAATTTATTTGAAAACATTGGCAGTTTGTATATTTTTTATTAGTTTATTGTGATTTGTAGCATAATGTTTGATACATGTTATACATTGAAAGTATTTTTGAGATTCATTGGAAGAAAAAAAACCCAATATGCAGTACAGAGTTTTGACAAGGGCAAAAGGACCGCAGATTACAGGTTAAAAGAAAACCTTAAATTTCTAAATGTTGAGTACTTTAAGATAAGATAAGATAAGTTAGAACTTTATTGATTCAGGAATTTAGTTTTAGTAGAAAGCCTTAGAAAGTCAATGTATCAAGATTAATAACTTTTAAACTGTAAAAATAAAGATTGAAGGATACTTTACATTTATATATGACATATTTAGCAATGACTATGAAGACAATGTGGGGACTGTGGATTGATTGGAAGACACCACATCTAATACATTCATTACCTCCGCCAAGGAGGTTATGTTTTCAGTGCCGTTTGTCTGTCTGTCTGTCTGTTAGCAGGATTACGGAAAAACTACTGGCCCGATTTTCATGAAACTTTGTGGAAGGGTGTAGCATGGGCCAAGGAAGAACCCATAAAATTTTGGAGCGGATCCGGATCTGACTCACGAACAAGCAATAATAGCACGTACCTTGGTGGAGGTCTGCGCTCTCTGAGTGCGATTCTAGTTGATAATGTTTTCAGTGTCTGTCCAAAAACCCCTTGTATAGGAACAGTGACAAAACAGACGCGTAAAAAAAAATACAGTTACAAGTTACCAGTGTTGTCTCTAACTTTTGTTAGACTGTTGTGTATCACTATGCCAAATGTTATAATTTTACACGTTCTGACTGATTGCTTAGGACACAAACTTTACCCAGTAAATGAGAGTAAACATAATTCCAAAATGAACCAGCAGAGGGTGTGCATCCTTCATCATTAAGAATAACGTGCATTACCTCATTAATTTAACAGTTTTTGGGTTAATATCAAACCCAGAAAAAAAAGATGATCTGTGGTCAATATAGGCAGGGAGCACTGAAGGTAATTATGGCTGATTATATCAGGGAGCTATTGTATCACATGAAAATTACTATTTCCCTTATTAATTCACTGTCAGCTATAATTTAGCCCAGGCAAGAGAAACAAATCATGCTGATTGGAGAAACAAAGCAACAGACCTTATTTAAAAGAATAAAGGAATCTGGTAGATTCGCAAAGCAGGAGCAAACTGATCCCATTCTGTTTCTGGATTGCTGAGGGGTGTTTTTGTTTGTTTGGAGGCTGAAAAACAACACCAGGAGTAGCGTGAGGGTCAACTGACCTCTGACCCCATGACACTGTTGCTTGTGTGTTCAGCAGGTGATGAATGTTTATACTGAGTACTGCTGCTGCTGCTAACTTGATTTTCCAGTAGCAAGTAAGAGCAGGGTCACTATTTTTAGGGATGATACACTGCATGTTTTTTGCCAACAGCACTTTAATATGTGACATCACTTCATTGAGAAAATGCTTTGCAAATATATTTATGTATTTTGTAGTTTGAATCAGGCCAAAAGTAAAACCTGAACCTGGTTTCACAGTGACAGTTCATGTCATGTGATGTGATGGATTTGACTATTATACTCTATGCAGTAATGCTGTCCTCAGATAAGTGATCAGAGTAAATGACAGGAATAAAACTAATTCTAGCCAATCAAAAAATGAATGATAAGGCCTTAGCCAATTAGATTAATCTAAACATGATCATGAAAATGTGCTGTAGTAGTAGAAATGTACAGTCAGTGGGCCTTTTCTCATGACTAGTCATCAGAGCTACATAATGCATTCTAGTTAAAGGAAGCATTCATCAAACTTTGGGAGGAAGAGAAGATGAAGAGCATTGGAGTGGATGGACGAGTTGAGAGGGAGAAAGGAAGCTTTCATCCTTGGGACAAATGGCATGCGGATGATGTTAAGGGCTAGAAACGCTGGGGAGTAAATGGCCTGAGCTGTGGTATAGAGTTGAAAGCCTGAGTGGAAACTGGCCACTGTTGTAGTCCCCTGTTCTTTTAAAGGGCGGCCTACGTCAACCACCTGCCTGAGGCCAGTGTTGTTATGGAGGCTGCTGTGTCACATTTTCTGGGTCAGTGGACCCTGATACATGACTGATGTAAGCTAGCTTCACTAAAGTTAGGATGACTGCTTCCTCTCTTACACATTTAAGGTCACTGGCAGGGTGTCATTTGTGCTTGAGAAAGTTGTTCTGAGCATGGCTTCATGTTTATGAAAACATGGCTTTTTGTGCTCTTTTTGTTTGTGCTCTGGCTCATGTTTTGAAGTCCGCTCCCTCTCTCCACAGCTCAGCATGTGAGAGGAATGGACAATCAGAGTGAGAAAAGGGCCAGAATCCTCTGGGACTACCTACGTCTGCATCAGCTTCTGGAAAAGGCAAGGTGTACTATGTACTTGTAATGTGAGAGACTGTTGTATGATCATTTACATCATCAAATAAATCTAAGACCTTCTCCCTTGAAATTGTCATCACATCTATTAGTCATTTCAGTTATAACAACGTAAAACTCATCATCATAATAAAACTGACATCATTGGTAATACGGATATCATAATTGTCATTATACTGCTCTATATCCTCCTTATCCTACTATAAAATGAGGAAAACTGTCCTTCTGTGTGTCTGTCTATCTGCATCCATTTTGCTCCGCAGTGGGTTGGCCAATCAATCTGAAACTGCACATGGGCATTGAGCATTGGCATAGGCAGGGACTGACAAAGCTGATTTTTCCATTTTCCCAAATTTACGCTGTTTATGTGCATTTTTGGCAAGTCTGCGTGGAGTTGTGGCACGCACATCCCCGGAAGTCTGGACTAGTATGATAGTAATTGCTCAAACTGACATTATGACCCATTTGTTGTTATTAGGCGTGACAGTAACATACTGTTTGTTCTCAGAGTGATGTGATAATTGGCCTGGGTTGCCATGACCTGCGTGTTGCTGAGAGGTCAGCTGCTCTCTTCTTGGAGGGATGGGCTCCATGGCTGCTCTTCACTGGCTACCTGGGCAAGCAGACTGCAGGTCAGCGAGGGCATACTCATGTTTTTTTCTTTCTTTCTTGCTTTCTTGTTGTCTCTTTCTCTCTCTCTGCCACACACACCTATTAGTTTCCATCCAGTCTTATATTTATATCAATAATCAGCCGTGCATATTTCAAATAGGTGTGTGGACCAGACGAGAAGCTGATGTTTTTCTGGAGGTGGCGCTGAGGATGGGGGTTCCCAGGAGGAACATCTTGTTGGAGACTGAGGCCACCAACACTGGGGAGAATATTTGCTTCTCCCACAGAGTCCTTAAGGAGAACAACATCCCAGGTGAGAGATCTGTAGCCATTTCTATGATTATAGCAGTTCTGAGAAACAAGGGAACAGCAGGTTCAGGTACACTGAACCTCTTTCTTGGTTTTTATAATTATCTCATGAAACTTCACATACATACTCTTACTCATTGAACCATCAAAGCTGTTTTATCAACATTTAGATTGTTTTGTCTCTTCAACTGATACTACTTATGTGTTTCTCACTTCCACCACAGCCTCCAGAGTGATCCTGGTGCAGCAGCCCTTCATGGAGCGCCGGGTTTATGCTACCTTCCTGCGTCAGTGGCCTGAGCAGGTGGAGCTCACACATGCTATCGTGACCTCTCCCCAGATGGACATCTCTGCATACCCCCACCCCACTGTGGGCACAGCCTCGGATCTCATCTCTTACATGCTTGGTACTGTCTATCACTCTTTCAACACCACTGCTGTATGTCTGATCGATATTGACTGCTTTAATCCTCTTTTGCTATTCTGCACATGTGCTGTTTTTTATTTTCTGGTCCTGTATTGTCCAGGCGTGGTCGAGAGAATCCGGGACTATCCTCAGAAAGGCTTCCAGGTGGAACAGGAGCTTACACACAGCGTCCTCTCTGCCTACCACTGGTTCCTCCAGGCCGGCTACAGAGCCAAGTAAACGACACACATTGTATTTGTTGCTTGAAACAGTGCATTTATTTATTGATACAGTGGTTTGAGATTTAATTCAAGACCTCAAACAATTATGTTTTTCTCCCCACAATGATGCCAATGCAGTGCAATTACAAAAATAAAATAAAATGCATTGAGGTAAATAGTTTTAAACTCTGATTAGTGTTTACATATCATTCACTATGTGCTGTATATTGAGGCCCACACCAACAGAGATATATCCAAGCATTTTGGTTATTACAGATCATTTTTGGAAACACAATATTTGTCTTCCAAACTCATTTGGGTTCAGCAAGAATTAGGATATTTAATTATTATTAAACCTTAATTTACATGGCTAAATGATGCCTGAAAATGCACAGGTGACTATACAGGTACTATAAAGGGCAATATGAAATGCTATAGTTCATGTAGTAATTTCATTATTCATACAACCACAAGAGGTCGATATTTACTAGTTAATGGAGCGTAAAATGGGTTGTGTTTTGACACCCAAACCAGAGCATAGACTACTGTTGAATTGTCGAAGGCTGGGTAAAATATTATGGGCATTTTATCTTGTAAAAGAGAACATACAATTCCATCTAAAATGCATCATTGTCTTATATAATTTGCATGTCACACAGATTTTGATTTTAATTTTGAAATGACTTTTCTGTGACAGAAAGGAAAGGAACGAGCTAATTCCTCACAGTTTGTCCTTTGAAGATAGGAAGGTGGTTGTTTCCATCTGTATTGAATATGACAGTGCAGGTGCTGGAGAGCTGTATTTTCTCTCCACATAGTGTATTTCTCTGCTTTCTGACAGGGGGGCAAGCACACAGTCATTTTCTAGTAGCATTTTTTAACAACAATTTTGATCATATTGCCCCATCTTAAAGTACCATATTTGTTTAAACTTTTGCAATGAAGATAACTCTGGCTTTTTGTCTAGAATTTCCAGAGGTTGCTTATCGACCATCTATAAGTCAAGTTTTGCACAGTCATGCAAGACTACATTAAAACATTTATTGTAGTCTTGCATACAATTCATATATATAATTCTAGAAGTCAAGTCTTGCACAGTTATGCAAAACTACAATAAAACGTTTATTGTAACCTTGCATGTGTCCAGCAAGTCAGACAATAATTCATATGTGACAGACTCATAGCATTTCTTATGTACCTAAAATTTACCAGTTTAATTCTGTTTGTTACTTTTTTTTAACTTGTTTTCTGAAGCTGAGTTGTTGTGAATCAATTATGATACCTAAGTATTTAAATTCAGGAGAAGGAGAACGTGATGAACATTTTTGTTCATCATACTATAAAGCAAGGAATCTCTGTCTGTATGTGTGTCCTTTGCATATCTCGAGAACCGTTCGTCCGATCTACTTCACACTTGGCGGGTGTATTGCTGGGGACCCAAGGACGTGCTGTGTCAAGTGTGAAGTTGTTTGGATGAGCGGTTCTCGAGAAAGCTGCAAGCAGCAATACCGGAGGCCAAGCAATCGGCCCGTTCTGAACAGGCATGCACTAGTATTATAAATTCTTATAAAAATTTTGCTCACTAGAACATTTCATTCTGTTTATAAAACACTATAAAACAGAACTCAAAAATAATCTGTTAATGAACATTTGTTTGTGAATATAACATTTTATCATATTACCCTCAATTCATGCATGTAATCTATTGTAGGAGTTAATATTCTATAAAATTTTGTATCTGTATGCTTTTCTTTTTATTCTTTCAAACTGTATCACTTTGCATAAACAAGAAGTTCAGTTGGAGGAACAAAAAATATACTTTTAAAAACCCTTCATTCTTTTATCAATATCGCTTAACCTGCTATCAGAAAGATTTTCATAAAACATTAATCCTTACCAGCATTGGGAGAAAACATGTTGGTATTATTTCCGTTTTATATCCACATTATGTGCTCTCATACTGTATTTAGCCTCAGAGAATGTGCTTTCCTCGATGAATGGGTTTGTTTGTCAAGGCAATTAATGGCACTGCAGGTATAGTCAGACAGATGTTTGTGTGTACATATGTATCTATGTGTGTGGATGTGTGTTTGTGTGGATTTTTTGTTGCTGTCTGCAATGAAGTACCAAAGTTAACTTCTGATCTACCTGATCTGTGTCTATTTATAAATGTATTAGAATGTATATGTTTTATATACATTC